>NC_137822.1:38107660-38387660 GCF_963921795.1 Nannobrachium achirus | reverse complement strand
TGTCCTGTGAAAAAAACGAAAATGTCACTTAGGCCCTTTGCGCTCCAAGCCCTCGATAATACATGTGTTTACACTTGATATAGCACACAAAATTACTATTGGCATAATTGCATGAGGAATATGGGAGTATCATAACATGAACGTTAAAATCAAACCCTTTGAGGGTTGGACATATTTACAAAAAGTCCACAAAAGTAATTATATAAAAGGAGCCACAGAGATGAGCAAAAGAGGACATAATATGGCAAAGAGGCACAACAATCCAGGTCCAGGCACTCAGGTGGATTTAGAGTTACTGGTAACACCATTGTATTCCCCATGGTCTACAAGCTGTGAGCTTGTATATCTGCTATTTTTCAATAGCTAAAGTATAAAATAATTAAGGCCCCTCCACCTTGGGCCCTATTAACTGCAGTCCCCCTCCCTGCACCTACTCTGGATTCTATAGAACTGTGTGGCTGCAGCTGTTGACCATTGTATTCCCTTTCATGAGCACCGGTGGTTTGAGGGATACCAGTAGCGCCCCTGCTATCTTCTTTCTGAACCACAGAGATGTTGATATGCAAATTGAGTAGAGATGCTCGGAGTGGCTGTTGATAAAGCTGGTTACTGTAGTTCCCACAGCCTATTGAGTCAATGATATTACAGTAAGTGTTTAGTACTCGTCCTAGACTCACTTGCAGCAAACTCTGTCAATCCAAAGAGCCACAAGCCACACACTCTTTGCCCTCCAGGCCCCCTGACTGTGGAATAAACCCAGTGCAAATGTCTGAAAATACACATTAACATGAATCCAACATCGAATGATGACAGTGCTGTCAAACGTCTATGGATGCACCTATTAAATCAGTGGAAATCTGCATCACACATTTATACATATAATATGTAGTGTCGGTCATACAGAGGAGAAAGTAGTACAGTCAGCTGCTGGGGCATTAAGGCCACTGTGGCCGAGTCAAGGCATGCCATTTTTTGGAGGGGCACAAGGCCAAATTGAGGGGCAACGACGGCCATGGCCTTCATGGCCTCCCTGGAATTCCTGCCCTGATGTTTGGTACTTTAAATTACATGGAGTTTTACTGAAGTCCATTTCTGTCAATTGCACCCGCCCATTCTTCTTTTTTCTTCTCTTATTACTTTCCGCAGACAAATAACTATGCCAAATAAGAGGCAGTAAAGGTCTTTGCACACTGCTGCCTTTTTCGTTGCGGAATGCGTTTTTCAGGGCAAGGAGAGAGAGAGAGAGAGAGATAGAGAAAGCAAGGGACCGAGTGGTGCGCGAAACGGGCGGCAGTGTGCAAACGTGACTGACATAACGTGAGGTTGATATTTTTTTTAGATGGTGGTCCGTGGTCAAATACATACCATTTTGGGGGTCCTTCACATGAAAAGGTTTGAGCACCACTGACAAAAAAACTTTAAAGGATTTAGAAGACATTTATAGAATCGGGTAAACAAGACTTTTTCACAATTTTCACGATTTTTAAAAAATAGCAGATCTACGAGCTCCCCAGTACCGTTCCCAGCCTCCCCCTATGAAGAACATTCATGGGGGGCCCTCCTTGACTTGTTTGGTGCGACACCCCTGAGTAAGTGTGAAGCTGAACCAGCCTTTACTCAGCCAAGAGATGGAGTGAGATAAGGTGCACAAACTGCACAACATATGTGCATGGTCTGTCAAAATCTAAAGCAATGTCCAAAAACAGGGGTATTCAACGTTTTCAGTCCGCGAGCTGAGAGAGATATGAAGCAGGCCATGAAGGCCATGGCCGTCGTTGCCCCTCAATTTGGCCTTGTGCCCCTCCAAAAAATGGCTTGCCCTGACTCGGCCACAGTGGCCTTAATGCCCCAGCAGCTGACTGTACTACTTTCTCCTCTGTCTCAGTCTTGTTGATATGTAGACACCAGTGTCTCTTTCTTGTCATGTAGAACAGTGTCTTGTTGAGTCCCCATTTTTAAACCAATCCTGTATCTTTGATTTGTGCAGGGCTGAGCATGGATCAGATTGTAAATACCCATTTATTTATTTCACAGCAGATAGTCTACACCCTACATATTACATTTACATTTTAAATTCTTAACCCTTAAATTAAATTATTTAAATGGACCAAAATCTTGTTTTATTTTATGGCCTTCCTGCCCTGGCTTTCGTGCCCCTCAAAAAGTGGACAACCCCAAATGCCAAGTGGCCTTGCCCCTAAAATGATAAAATTCCAGGCCTGCCAAACACTGATAGAGTTTTAAACTACAGTAATACTGTAGATGTGAAATTAATTAATGAAGATTGAGCAACTGCACCAGCACAGACTGTCTATGTTTCTCCACACTGGCTGGGCGTTCCCGTTCTATAGACATGTCTATGAAGAAGCTCCACCTTCCACCATGAAAAGGAGTGCTCTCCTTCATTCACAACTTTATCAACACTGGACACAACCAGAACAAGCATCTCTCTATGGCCAGCATCAAACCAGCTGTCTTTGTCATCTACCTGCTTGCTCTCCATGATTTAGGTAAGATAAATCAAGATGTATTACGTTATTGGCCAGTAAAGCTTCTTTTCTTAACAGTCCAGTCCTAGGCATGCTGGCACAAAGTCATTTTGTTTATGCTGCTGTCTGCTTGAATACTGGTCTCTCAAAAGTTAAACAATAATTGATCAGGCTCATATATAAACCAAATCAACTTTAATGGGTGTATTAATGAGTGTATTAATGAAATGCATTGATCTACAAGCTCACAACGCCTCGCCGCGCATTGTGAGCTTGTAGATTGGCTATTTTCGGCAAAGTGGTTTGGTTTAGAGGGGGAAAAGAGCAGACTAAGTACTGAGTGAAAGGTCAAGTTTATTAAATATTGACAAAACACAAATTGACATGAATCCAAAATACCCTGATGATTAGTGCTGTCAAACGACAAAACTATATGGAATCTATGAAAAGGTTGTGGGGCTCTCTGCTTCATCTCACTCTCAACCAAGGGGTCCTTGGCCTGAAAACGTTGAAGACCCCTGATTTAAACAATTAAAAGGAATGTAATATAAGGTCCTCCCATGCATGTTATGTACTCACTTGGCTATTTCAAAACACGCACCGTATACAACAAGCTGCCTCTCACTTTTAAAAATGTTTCAAAAAAAGCCACTAAAGGTAAAGTACTTGGACATGTATTTTACAAGTATTTGACAGCCACCAATATTGTGCATCTGATTCTATTAAAGTCAAATTCCTGAAGGCGAGGAATTCATTTAGAAATAGTGCAGCAACTCAGTGGAATACTCAAACTCAACTAACGTTTAACATGACAAGTCGACCAAGCTGTGCAAGTTAAAAACAAAGAAAAATAAAATAGCATACAATGAAATAACCACACACAAACAGACTAAACAAATACTAAAAGCCAGGGAGAAGTTACGTTTTTAACAGGCTTTGGCTGGAGAGTCATGGATGCACAACAATAACTTTTTATACATTTTAAGCAATCAATTTAGAATTTGGCAGTCAATATATAAAGATTGACCACTATAGCTTTTATTTGAATCTTTTCAAAATACAGAATATATATTTGTATCTCAAGCTAATTTCAAATTTCATGATACATATTTTTACAGAATATTTCTAGTTTGTAACAGAATTAATACTTGTTGATGTATTTTCATACACCTCTGCCATATTCAGAGTTACATTTGGTTTTGCATGGCAACAGTATATTGGTTGTCTATACTGTATATAGCAGCCCGAATTAATAGTAAAATTCCCCCTCAGCAATCAAGAGACCCGGGACGAATGCCCAACGTGGCCGCAGCGGGGGCTCCTTTCGCCTCGGTGGGAGCTCCTATCGCCCAGGCCCAGGTGAGTCAGTACTTACAACACCAGTGACAACACACACACATGTGTTTGGGGAAGAATAACGATTACATTGGGGAGAAAAGTCTGGGTAAAAAACAAAAATGTCAAATGTATAAAAGATCTCCAAAAAACAAAATAAGTAGTGTATTGTATGTGTTTGTCATAATTCGTGTTTTTATCTTAAATACATTTCTCATAGTCCAAAATTCAAAATATACTTGAGTAAAAGTACAAAATATTGGTATAAAAATGTACTTACCAAAAGTAAAAGTACAAAATGTTTGAAAATAGCAGATCTACAAGCTTACAGCGTGTTGTGAGCTTGTAGATTGTCTATATTCAAACAGCCAACGTATCAAATAGGGCTAACGTGGTTCATGTATGTTTTGTAATATTATAATTTATATCTGCAAAGTAACTAGTAACTAAATGTTTCAAATAATTGTAGTGGAGTAAAAGTACAATATTTGGATCCGAGATGTAGTGGAGTAGAAGTAAAAGTATTAGCAATTGGAAATACTCAAGTAAAGTACAAATGCCTAAAAATTGTACTTAAGTACAGTACTTAAATAAATGTACCGGTAATTAGTTATTTTACACCACTGCTGTACATACTTTTTGGTGTCACGTGTTGAGTTACATTAGGTTGCACAGTATATTGGTTCTCTATATACAGTATAGCACTGTGAAATAGTAAATCTTTCCCTCAGTATTCAGACCAGTCATACCTGTATACCGACCTTACCGACCAATTGGACCAATTTGTAAGTAGCATCAAAATCCTATTTTTTTTATCATTATTATTATTATACATATTGCCAATCTTTGTTCTGATTATTATGATAATGATTTGAGTTCACTAAAAAATTACTCATGAACGGAAAGCAAATGTTCCTGGTAGTGGTAGCAGATGGAATTTACATATTTTCATGTGTCAGGTGCAGTGTTATATGTGGTTGTTCGTGGCTATACCGTCTATTAATATGTCTATAATATACCACCCCAAATTAATATTAAACCTCCTCCTCAGTTGTGGGTCCCGGTCCTCACGGAACAGTAACAGGTGAGTCAGTAGAATGCAACAGCAGTGATAACAAACTCATGTCGATTCTACTTTTACTTTTACTCTTATACTATGTAATCTGTCTTTAATATTTGACTTGTATTGTCTGTTTAAGATTTGCATTATTTTCCTGAAATTGAAAATTCAATAAAGATACATTGAGCAAAAAAGCAGTAATAACACATATATTGTATGAGTGTGAGGGAGGAATTATGGCAATACGATTGAGAAGAAAAGGGGTAAAAAGCTAAACGCTAAAAACATTTTCTTTCTAATTAGTATCAAAACATTTATTTTTTATGTGTTTTTGGAAATCTCTGCCAACACATAGATGAATGGTTAATTATTGAGAGAAAAACGTGTGCAAATGATGTTCGTGGTAGCAGATGAAATTTAGATACTTTTTTTTTTGTCACGTTCACAGTTACTTGTGCATGGGTACAGTAGCCTATATCATTTGTCTATAGCACTGGTTATTATTATTTCAAAACATTTAAAAAAAAAACATTAGAAATCCAAGAAACGACATCAATTAAAACAAACGAAGTATTGAAAAAGGCCGATCTATAAGCTCACAACAAAAGTTGTGAACTTGTAGACCTACAATTTTCGCTAGTTTGGGTCTCAGGCAAATGTCTAAATTCTTTTTTGGGTCACTAACTGAAAAGAGTGAAAATATTTTCTGAATCTTTTATCACTGATTTAGCATTGTCTTCTTGATGGTGTCATTTCCAGCTTCTAGCACTACTAATAGCCTACTATTATTCATAAAACAAGAATAACTGCCATCAGAACAGCAGATTTGAACTTTTCCTCTCATTGTTATTGTGTTTGTCCAACGATGAAGTTACATCTCATGGAGACTGGAGAGTTGGAGTAGGAATTTCAGGAGGAGTTGCAGCTCTGTTTGTGCTGTGGTTTATTTGCTATGTTTGCAGCAGGTGAGGTGAGTGTGTGTGTGTGTGTGTGTGTGTGTGTGTGTGTGTGTGTGTGTGTGTGTGTGTGTGTGTGTGTGTGTGTGTGTGTGTGTGTGTGTGTGCGAGTGTGCGTGTGTGGGTGTGTGTGTGTGGGTGTGCGCGCGTGCGTGTGTACGCGCCTGCGTACGCACGCGCGTGCGTGTGCATGTGTGTGTCGTGCATGTGTATTCCACAGTTCTGTGCGTATTGTACATAATGCATTTGTCAAAAAAATGACAACATAGATTATCAATCTTGATTACATACGCTGACAAGATTAAAACTTCATCATCAGTAATATTTCCACACAGCACATAACTTCTGTCAGATTTCTGTCAAGTGCGACACACAGCCATTAAGCACATCCAGGGGCGTCACCACCATTCATTGTGAGTACGACGGAACACCCCCACTTTCATAAAACGTGAACTCATCCCCCCCACCTTTTTTGCCGGCCGGGCTACTTTGTTTTTTATTTAATTTTTTTCTCCACTGCAAACTGGCTCTCTCATCAACACAAACGCAACCTCTCGTTACCGAAACTACAGCCAAGCGCTCCCAACCTCCTTGCACATGTTGTATATTTTGAGACGAATTAGACTGAAAATGAATGACTAATCAGTAGGCTGCCTGTCAACTAATTATTAGTTGGAATACTCATGGCAAATATACCTCAAAGTCGTTCAAATTACATTCTTTAGTTACATAATCAAACATTCCTCTTCTGTCAACTTAACACTAATTTGTCATCGTGATAATTTGTTTAGCTAAAAATCAACAACACATAAACTTCAACAAATATATGTTGACTTAAACAAACATTAAACTGATTCACTGAGGCACTGTTAAACAAAAGAGGTGTTATCGCACCCTCTCTAACAGAAGAACAATGAATATCAGCCTGGTTCCCATATACTCACTGTCTCCATACATTCATTAGCCTACAGTGACATAAGAAATATGGAGTTATTAATATTGCCAGGCCCACTGGCCCCCACCATTGTGCTTACATTCCTTCCGGAAGCAGTCTCCCAGTTTCAATACAGAACCGCAAGGCTCCAGGCATATGTAAACAACATTGCATGCAACATTGACATCATGACAGTTCGTGCGCTATCGGATAAAGGGGGGTTTTAAAAAGGTCTCTCTCTCTCCCTCCTTCCCCCTTGGAGACATATATTTCTTACAATGCTGCCGCTGTGTATGCAAAAAGCATGGCTTATTTGCAATTTATTTTTCTGTCAGTAATAGCCTATTGAATCTAACGACAGAACAATCTTTATAGCATGTGTGTATGTGTGTGTGAGACGTGCGTGCGTATGCGCTGTGCTGTGTGCTAACTATGGAGCTGTTTGCTGCTCCTGGCTTGCTATGCCATTGTGTGGGGATATTTCAATCATCCCCCCACTATCTAAGACCCTGTGACGCGCCCCTGAGCACATCTGCCACACCGCTGCATGCATGTGTCCAGCGCTGAGCAGAGAACATTTCTTTGGACATTAAATGATGTAAACAATAAGGCAAGGCTTTTGATTTGACAGGAGCACCTCTGGGGGTGTCGATGGGGCTGATGTTGAGGTCCACTACTCCACCGTCCAGGACCCCTCTTGCTACGCTCTGTATCCTGCTCCAGAACCCATCGTGGTGCACTGCGACATGGACTATGGTCTGGACTACGGACTGTGCCTGGATGTCACAGACTAACATGGTATTTGACTTGAATCCATGGCCAGAAACCCACTAAGACAGTGGTTCTCAACCTTTTGAGGCCACGCCCCCCCCCCCCCCCCCCCCGGCTATATCTCCAGTGTTTTCACCAATGTTTCATTTGTCGTTTTAGAGGTATTAAAAAGTCCTTAAATTGTCACTTAAACTTTATGCTGGTTTGTTTAATGTTCGTTGAGAAAACAAGGTTGCACATTAAGTTGATAATCTGGGGGACCCCGCAAAATAATTTGGGCACCCACAGGTTGAGAACCACTGCACTAGGAAATCAAAAACCTATTCTCACACAGTGTGAGAAAAGAGAATAAAACATTAATTACATTCTTCTGACTAAAACTGTGATACAAACTGTCTCTTCTCTTCTCTTCTCTTCTCTTCTCTTCTCTTCTCTTCTCTTCTCTTCTCTTCTCCACAGATGCAGAAACGCAGGTACCTCATTGGCTGCTGCAGTTCATTGGAGCTATCACCTGTCTCCGTGTCCATCATGGAAGCCTATTGTATTTATGTCCAATCCGAGTGTGGAGTTTGGCAAGTTCCAACTAAATTATTGCTGTGCCTCTTATGAGCTTTCCATCCCCAATACGCCAACCCCAAAAACCTATTTTTAAATGAATGCAACGTTTTGATTTGGTGTTCATTTCCATTGCTTCTCTGTTTTCATGTTAATAAAATCTCAGATCATTGTGTGTGTCCTCTTGTCCTGCAATTAAGGTCCTACATCTCTTGCACCCAGTGTTGGGAAAAGTACTCTAATTTTTTTACTTAAGTAAAATCAATACTGCAACGTAGAAACACTGTTAGGCGTTCACACCAAAGTATGGTTGCCAGCTAATAATCTCTTTTTGTGCAAGGCTGACTAAAAACGCAGAGCGCGCATTTTGTCCCAAAGCCTGTGACCCACCTGGCTGTCACTCACTTCCAGGACCCTCCCCTTAACTCACCAGATTGGACAGAGAGATGAAACCAGAATCTGCGTGGAAAATGTGTCTGCTTAAAGGACAAGTTTGTTTTTTTACAACAAGGGTTCATATTTTACACCCTCCAGAAAAACGCGATTATGCGATCGCAGAATTTCCCGCAATAATCAATAAATGCCGCTGATTATGCGGGGGCTCGCATGATTTCACAATCCCCGCATATTTTGCATATTTCCGCGGAAAATATGCGAAATATGCGGGCATCGCTTGATTTCACAATCCACGCACTTTTTCGCATAAAAGTATAAAGTCATCGCTTCACCGTTCAATCACGTTCAGACACAAAACAGAAGCAAAACAATGATGCGCTGTGAAACCCGTGGCTCCTCTCTCTCTCTCTGTGTGTGTGTGTGTGTGTGTGTGTGTGTGTGTGTGTGTGTGAGTGTGTGCCGTGCGATTGCGTGCATGCTGCACCGTGAGAACTGCAGGCAGACAGAGAGATGCAGGCATAATGTAGGCTATACGGTATGAGCGTTGGCCCTCGCCAACGTGACGCTAGAATAACACACTCTTCCTCGGTCCTCAAATTTCAAGAAACAACAAATTAAAGTTTATCCTACTTGTTTTGAGGTCTCCATTGTACTCCGTTTGAAACGTTGCGTCGTTGCCGTTCAAAGCAAACGAGCACCTCTCCGAAAAAAAGTAGCACGCAGTATTCCATGGATGGATAGGAACAGCAATTGAATGCATAACATTTTAATCCCTTAAATCCCTTTAGAGAGAGCAAAACCACATAAATAAACCAGAGTTTTGCTTTAGCAGTGAGCTGTATCCTTAGCAATCACATAGGCCATAGGGTAATTATTTTTGCCTTGATGTAGCCCATTAAGGTAATTAAATTGCAGATATTTGACAGAGGTTTGCTTTTTTGCCTTGAAAATAATGAAAGGCAGTCAAAAGTCTGTTTTGCATTTCTCAATTCACTCAAGGACCCTTAAATTTGTGTTTTGACTACTTTGATGACTACTTAGTTGTGAGCTTGTAGATTGTCTATTTCCAAATAGCCAGTGTACTGTATATTAAAGTGGTTTAATTAATAGTTATCAATTTTTATTATAATATGTATATATACTGTATATAGGCTATAAATATGTTTTTTAAGTTCCCGCATATTTCGCATAGTTTCGCATTGTCATCGCATAAATTCACACAAAAACACCGCATAATTCACCGCATAATCAAGGCTTTTTGCCCGCAAAATCAAGGATTTTAGCCCGCATAATCAAGGATTTTTGCCCGCGTTTTTCTGGAGGGTATAATATTTTAGATTGTAATTAGAGAAAATAAAAAGTGAGTGTTAAAATGTTTTCATTTGCTTCGTTCTATTGTTTTATTGCATTTACCGTGCTAAAATGTGGGGCATGCGTACGCATGGGGGCATGCCTGCAAGTGGCTAAATATGTATTTTTAGACACAATATGCCAGCTTTATTGCTATTTACAGTAACACTTCTAGCCCCCATAAGTCACATCCAACCATGAAAGGTTGCATTGTATCTTGGGAATGGGCTTATTCTGTGTAAAAGGACATATTTAGCCACTTGTACGCATGCCCCCAAACACTGAAATAAGAATCTCTGAAATGAAATCAATTTAACACTCATCTTTTATATATTCTTTAATTACAATCTAAAATACGAACCCTTGTTGTAAAAAACTAAAGTTGTCCTTTAAACACAGGGTATGCGCAGCACGCATAAATCCTCTACTGACATGAAAATGCTCCATTCCCATTGAAATGCATGAGCAGAATGAGGAATCCACTCTCATAGGGTACTTTGGTGTGACCGCATGCCTTACAAGTCAAAGTCTGGAATTCAAAATGTACTCAAGTAAAAGTACAAATGTATGGGCCACAAAATCTTTTAGATCAAAAAGTTGTGAATATTTGTGCAAATCTCTTAATACAATAAATGTATGTAACTCAAATGTTGCTTCTGGGGGTCCCTGGAACTAAATATTTTGAGATGGGGGTCCGTGGCCAAATACATATAATTTTGGGGGTCCTTGACATGAAAAGGTTTGAGCACCACTTACATAGAAACATGAGTATAGTAACATGAGCTTTTCAAAAACAATAGCAGATCTACAAGCTTGCAGCATGGCACCAAGTGCCGCACTGCGAGCTGCTATTTTTGTAATAGTTAAAGCATTACATAATGGTTAACATGATAATGCGTTCCCGGTCTTAATATATGCCGGTTAATACATCGATGGAAGGAGGGTGAATGGCTTTAAAGCGCCATTTTATTCACACATTCGGACCTGAAGGTCAAGATTCAATTATAGCAGCTCAGTGGTAAAAATGACTTGAAATCAGGTTCAAATGCGGGTTAGAAGAGGAAAGTTACATAGTGCAACTTTCCGCGTGTCCCTATCCAAAAATGTTCAAGACATTAATTTAAATGTTTTATAGTTGTGACGCATTTAGAATACAGTTTGAAGATCTTAAAAAGATAACAGGTTTAAATATAAATGTTGGCATCATTATCTCATTCTTCATCAAGATGTGGTTTCCCTGGAACTTCACAGATTTCTAACTGACTTTCTAACAGGAAGCTGATATCATCATCAACACGTACTGTACATGAAAGGAGAAGTCTGTTAGAATCCTGATATTTTCACTTTTTTTCATAACCCTCTCTTTTTCCATCCAGGTCCGTATAGCTACATTTATACAGACAAATGGTCCAAAGTTCATGTGTAAAATGTTTTGTGCACATTGCACGAAAATCCCAGGAGGAGATAGATTGTAACTGTTAATTCAGAGTGTTAAATTTAAAGGCATGAGGAGATAAAAAAGTGTATTGAAGTTTTATGGCTGTAAGTCAAACCCATAGAGTTATAATAAGTAGGTCAAACCGGGCCTGAGCTATACCTGTTCAATTGAGTGTTATAGCAAACCTTTTGATCAATGGTTGTGAGTTTTATGTTTTTCACAGTTTGGTAAAGCCCTTTTGGAATATTTTGATTATAATTGCAAAACATACATAAACCACTTCAACCCTACTTTTCGGCCAATTTACGAGCCCACAGTGTGTTTTTTATACATGTTGTACATTTGAAAACTTGTGAAATGGGACATTGTGCATAATGAGTACTTACTTTTATACTTTATATTTTGTACTTTTACTCCATGTTACTATAGTTTTAATACTGGACTACATGATGGTATTGATATTTTTACTCAAGCAAAAAAAAAGAAAAAGAAACAAAAAGTTTCAACAACTGACTAGGACAAATAATATGTATTAAATATTCATGCTTAATACTTGATATGGAAAGACTGCAAGATGTGTTAGAGCTTTTCATACAAAGTAAAAGTCATGATTTAGGCGATATATTTAGGTTTAAATTGATTCTTTCTTTTCTTAGTTCTTATATCTGCTATTAGGCCGATGTATCCTTGAATTTTGAACACTTCTATAACTAATCAATGTATTTTACTCCATGAATACATATAGGCATCCATAAGCTTTCAGGCTCAGCCTATTCCTTTTGATCACCTGTAACAATAACTATGTGCATGTATGACTTGTATAAATGTATGAGTGTGATCAAATAACTAAACTAAACTAAACTAAAGAATATTAGTTAATCATCAAGGTGTTTTTCTCAACTAAAGTGAAGCGATACTTTTTGGGAACATGACCAAAATTGTCAGGGTATTGGCAGTCACTTTGGTCCTTTCGCCTTGTCTATTCTATGTACACAGAGGTGTTAAAACCACCCTGCTCAAGTAAAGCAACCGCCTTTCACACATAGATCATGTCAACATGTTTTCACCAAAAGGCTAACGTTCCTATCAATCAAATGCTTGCAAGTGTTGATGCTATAATTGCATGGAGACACCTTAGAGACACAGCTGCAGGCCTATCTGTATGAATGTAGAAATGTAGTTACATAGCTCTGGTCCAGAGATGCATGACAGGTGGCTGACTCTAAGACTAGACCAGGATTTCTCAGCCCCTACTAGGGCTCAACTTCAGTCGAAATAAACTAAACTACTTCACTAAGTACTCACCCAACCAAAGGTAGTTTTGCGCTGTTGAAAGTCTATTCTCCGCAGTGGGAAACCTCTCAGCACCCCACCCACTCTGGAAAATACATTATTTTTGTCATGAAATGAGTAAATCCACAGAGAAACCACATCAGATGGAGGAAGAGATAATCATGCAAACATTTATATTTAAACCTGTTATCTTAAAGATCTGCATCTGTATTCTCAATGCATCTCATCGTGACGTGTGGAGGACTGTGAGCTTTTTGATCACGGTGCCTTTTTCACCACTATAAATTAATAATAATAATAATAATAATATTTTACCAGTTTACCAGTTTACAGTTACTGTTTAGGCATTTAGCAGATGCTTTTAATCCAAAGCGACTCACAATAATCAGGTAATACATCAATACAGTATAATAAGCTAACATAATATAATATCTCAGTACATCAACAACAATATAACAATGGGAATATCAATCTAGAAAAACAAGGACATAGGTAGACCATTAATCAGTAAAAAAAGTTTCTAAAACCTAAAAATGCTATCTAGCATCATGTATGGTCATTGAGGGAAGGTGAGTGTTACAGTAGTGCTATGGGTTTAGGTGGAGTCTGAAGAGGTGAGTCTTCAGTCCACAGCAGAAACTAAGGAGTGAGTCTGTAGTTCTAAGTGCGACAGGGAGTTTATTCCACAGTTTGGGCCCAGGAGGGCAAATTGTCTAGGACAAGTGGATTTTTGTCCTGTTTTTTTTTTAGCAAGGGTTCTGTCAGCATCCCTGTGTTGGCTGATCTGAGTGAATGAGAGGGGTGTAGGGGTTGATCAGGTATTGTTAAGATAAAACACAACATTTATTTTAATAATATTGCATTGAATTCAGTAGTGTTGGCCCCCACCCTGACAAGCACTAATATGTTGAGCTGAGGCATTACATTTAATATGGTTCTATTGCAAAAATAGCAGATCTACATGCTCACAACGCCTCGCAATGCCAGGCATTGTGAGCATGTAGATTGGCTATTTTCACAATTGCTGCCTCTAATATTTGACAATTTGGTCAATGTTTCATTTGTCATTTTAGAGGTATTAAAAAGTCCTTAGATTGTTACTTTAGAAATGTGCAGATATATCATTGCGACCGTCAGGGAGCAGTTTACTATGAAAACCTCCACCGGCCGTCCGTCCGTCCGTCCGTCCGTCCGTCACACGTCACACGTGACCATCAACAAACGTCACACCTTTGTTGATGTTTAAATCGAAGAGTCTTGGTCAAATACTTCTGTTGGTTTCTGCACTGATCATTTATACAATTCAGCTGTGTTTGCTCGTGTCATCATGATGAGGTCATAAATCAGCCATGCCCAAATATAGATTTTACGGGTTTACATGCTTACTCAGTTATTCGTTATGTGAAAGTCCTATGACGTCTATGATATCTGACATCATCATACATACATTCCCTTTTATGCCCATAAATGGAGATCCCCTCTGTAGAACCAGCCACTGACATCACTGTAATGTCAGGGGAACCAAATCCCTTTTATGCCCATATATGGAGATCCCTGTGATGCCAGGGGAACCAAATCCCTTTTATGCCCATATATGGAGATATGGAGATCCCCGTGTTGCCAGGGTAACCAAATCCATTTTATGCCCATATATGGAGATCCCTGTGATGCCAGGGGAACCAAATCCCTTTTACGCCCATATATGGAGATCCCTTATGTCATCAATATTAAGCCCATATCTGTGAATATCTTTGGGTACCAGATGTCTCCATATATGGTTAAATGGTCCGATATACATCACTGGCCAGAAGACCAAGAAATGGTGCAACCTCGCCCTTTGCTTTTCTCCCTTAGGCATCTTACTGGTAGGTAGTTTAATGAGGAATGCAAGTATGGTGGTAGGTAGGTAGTTATGGCCTTTGATGTAAGATTTTCACTTTCTAGGATAACTATATTTGCTATTCCCAGATGATGCCCTTTTAGGGTACCCCTCATGCCCATATATGGAGATCCCCAGGCTTTACTAATTAACATAAGTTTTATGCCCATATATGGAGATCATTGTCCCAATGTCATCAGATATATGGGCATAAATGGACACAGGCAAACTAGATGGGCTGTATGGATATCCAGATGTGTGATGTAAGTGTTTTATTCCAAATGTGGCACCCCACAGACATATTTCCAGAAACAAAATCCCTTTCATGCCCATATATGGAGATTTCTGATGTCATCAATCCCAGCCCTGTAAAAAACATGGTTGCTATGGTAAACAGTTGGTTGCTAGGGTAAACAGTTGGTTGCTAGGGTAAGAAAACATGGTTGCTATGGTAAACAATTGGTTGCTAGGGTAAACAGTTGGTTGCTAGGGTAAAAAAAAACATGGTTGCTGTGGTAAAAAGTTGGTTGCTAGGGTAAACAGTTGGTTGCTAAGGTAAAAAACATGGTTGCTATGGTAAACAGTTGGTTAGTAGGGTAAACCTTCAATGATTTTGACATCTTGTTACTAATCTGTCGGTAGATAATGCCGGTCTTATATAAGGGTCATTTGTGTACGGTGTGATGTCATACTGATGTCAGCAGTGTGACAGGAGATAAGCGACCAACGGTCGCTTATCTCCCGATTAGGGAGTCTTACTGGTAATTATTGCGACCGTAGGTCGCAGTTACTTGCACTCCTATACTATCCAAACCTCCACCGGCTGTCAGTCCGTCCGTCCGTCCCTCCGTCAGTCAGTCTGTCAGTCACCCGTCACACGTCACACTTTTGCCCTGCTCATATCTCCGCAACCGTTGCCCCGATCCATGCAAGATTTTGCACACACACTCCTTGCCTGCCAAACCACAACCCTAACCCATGAATTCTCACATGGCCCTCTTCTAGCGCCACCATGAGGCCGATTCTTGCAAAACACATTTTTGGACACTGCTCCTACAATTTTTGCCCTAAAATCACACAAATCAGTACACAGTATGTCTACACTCATGTCATCAACATGGATCTGTCCCATATAGCGCCAGCTTCAGGCCGGTTTTTTTAAACACATTTTTGGACACTACTCCTACAGATTTTGCCCTAAAATCACGCAAATCGGTACACAGTATGTCTACACTCATGTCATCAACATGGATCTGTCCCATTTAGCGCCACCTTCAGGCCGATTTTTTCAAACATATTTTTGGACACTACTCCTACAGATTTTGCCCTAAAATCACGCAAATCACTACACTGTATGTCTACACTCATGTCATCAACATGGATCTGTCCCATAGAGCGCCACCATCAGGCCGATTTTTTCAAACACATTTTTGGACACTGCTCCTACAGATTTTGCCCTAAAATCACGCAAATCGGTACACAGTATGTCTACACTTATCTCATCAACATGGATCTATCCCATATATCGCCACCATCTGGACGATTTTTTAAAAACACATTTTTGGACCCTGCTCCTACAGATTTTGCCCGAAAATCACGCAAACGGGTACACAGTATCTCTACAGTCATGTAATCAAAACGCATCTGTCCCATCTAGCGCCACCATCAGGACGATTTTGGAAAAACACATTTTTGGCCTATTTGTGGAGATAAGCGACCAAAGGTCGCTTATCTCCCGATTAGGGAGTCTTACTGGTATACACTTAAATGTTACATGCTGCACATTAAGTTAATCGTCTGGGGACCCCCCAAAATAATGTGGGGACACCCCTTTCAGTTTTTCTTTTTTTTTTATTATGTGGACTGTAGCCCTGTGGTGTTGACTGGCTGGGTGTTCTATAGACACGTCTATGAAGAAGCTCCACCTTCCACCATGAAAAGGAGTGCTCTCCTCCATTCACAACTTTATCAACACTGGACACAACCAGAACAAGCATCTCTCTCTCTATGGCCAGCATCATAAAACCATCTGTTTTTATCTTTTGCCTGCTTGCTCTCCATGATTTAGGTAAGATAAATCAACATATTATTATTATTAACTTCATGACCAGTAAATAGATTTTTCTCATGTACGGTGATTGTCATTGCTGACGGCTGACAGCTGACACAGACATTCTAATGATTATGAATTGCAGAATAGGCCTATCGCATATTTGAGCTGCTTGAACCTTTAACAGAAATAAGGCCTACTTTTGTTTTTTTTAACCAGAAAATAATTGGCAGTCAATCTATAGATTGACCGCTATAGCTTTTTTTTAAATCTTTTTTTAAATACAAAATATATATTTGTATCGCAAACTAATATCAAATTTCATGATAAATATTTTGACAGAATATTTCTAGTTCTTATCAGAATACTTACTCCGCCATTCAGGAATAGTCTCTGATTATTGAGTTTTGTAAAATAAATAAATAATTTTGTCCTGGTAGCAGGTGTAATTTACATACTTTATGGTGTCACGTGCAGAGTTACATTTGGCAAAAGTGTATTGGTTGTCCATATTATAGCACCCAAAATTAATAGTAAAATTCCCCCTCAGCAATCAAGAGACCAGGGACAAGTGCCCAACGTTTTGGCTTCGGTGGGGGCTCCTTTCGCCATCGACCAGGTGAGTCAGTAGATACAACACCAGTGACAACACACAAAAATGTGTTTGGGGAAGAATAACGATTACATTGGGGAGAAAAGTCAGGGTAAAAAGCAAAAATAAACAATATATATATAAAACAATACAAAAAACAAAATATGTATTGTAATGTGTTTGTCATAATACGTATTTGTATCTTAAATACATTTCTCATATTTGTATATTGTGATAAATATTTTGACTGAGTATTTGTAATTTGTATCAAATTACTTGTTTTATGTATTTTTGCCAGTCTCTGCCAACTCACATTCATTAAAGGTCTAATTAATGATTCTCAAAAAATAACTCATACTGTATGTGCAAATGTTGTTCCTGGTACAGATGGAATCTACTGTAGGGCCTACATACTTTGTGTTGTCACGTGTAGAGTTACATCTGGTTGTGCATCCACAGTATATTAGTTCTCTAGCACTGTGAATTAATAGTAAAACTTTTTTTAATAGTCATTCACTTCCGACCTGCATTCCCCCGACCTGGATTTGTACCAATTTGTAAGTAGCATCAAAATCCTGTTATTTTATTTTTTTCTATGTATTGCCAATCTCTGTTCTAGTGTAATTATTTACCTCATGAACGCAAATGTTGTTCCTCATAGCAGATGGAATTGACATACTTTTAGATGTCAGGTGCAGTGT
Organism: Nannobrachium achirus; assembly: GCF_963921795.1. Classification (NCBI taxonomy): domain Eukaryota; kingdom Metazoa; phylum Chordata; class Actinopteri; order Myctophiformes; family Myctophidae; genus Nannobrachium; species Nannobrachium achirus. The sequence continues at coordinate 38,369,861 of NC_137822.1, read as the reverse complement.
TACATGTGCGTGGCTATACAGTAAACAGTTGTCTATTAATATGTCTATAATAACCACCCCAAATTAACAGTGAAACTCTTCCTCAGATCACGGGGGTCAGGGAACAGTAACAGGTGAGTAAGTAGAAAGCTAAAAACATTTTCTTTCTAATTAGTATCAAAACATTAATTTTTGATGTGTTTTCATGGAAATCTCTGCCAACTCATATATGAATGGTTATTGAGTTATTTAAAAAAAAAATGCAAATGATGTTCGTGGTAGCAGATGAAATTTAGATATGTTTTTGCGTGCATGGGTACAGTAGCCAGTGTATCGGTTGTCTATAGCACTGGTTATTATTATTTCAAAACATTTTCAAAAAACATTCCCACTAAAAGCTTTTCATGAAAGTAATTTCATTAATAAATAAAACATAGAAAACAAATTAAGTAGTGAAAATGGCCAATCTATAAGCTCACAATGCGGTGCGAAGCGACACGTTGTTGATGGCGTCATTTCCAGCTTCTAGCACTACTAACACTAGTATTAATAAAACAAGAATAACTGCCAATAACATCAGAACAGCAGATTTTAACTTCTCCTCTCATTGTTATTGTGTTTGTCCAACGATGAAGTTACATCTCATGGAGAGTGGAGAGTTGGAGTAGGAATTTCAGGAGGATTTGCAGCTCTGTTTGTGCTGTATTATATAGTGTTTTATTGCTACAGGTGAGTTTGTGAGTGTGTGTGTGTGTGTGTGTGTGCGTGCGTGCGTGCGTGCGTGCGTGCGTGCGTGCGTGCGTGCGTGCGTGCGCATGTGTGTCTATTCCACAGTTCTGTGCATACAGTATATGCGTAGTCCTACATAATACATTTGTCAAAAAGTTACAACATAGATTATCAATCTTGATTACATTTACACATTCAATATGGAAACTATTATCAATATTAGCTATTTTCCACACAGCACATAACTTCTGTCCACATTGATTACATTTACGCCGACAAGATTAAAACTTGATCATCGGTATTAGCTACTTTCCACACAGCACATAATTTCTGTCAATAGTGGCGTTTCCATAAAGCCATAAAGCCTCTTAATACGCATTAAGGCTTTTGCGCATAAATCTTTTTATGGAAACACTTCAAAATTTGAATAAACTTTTATTATCTGCAAAAACATTTATGAGCTTGGAGGAGGTGGATTTTGAAGCTTTATCGAAAAAACTAAATGTGCATTAGTGAATGGAAATGGGTCAGCCAATAAATGCGACGTTCCGGTCACGTAGCGTTAGCCCACAAAACAAACCGGTTGTTAAACACAGAGTGACACGGACCGTGTGTAAATTACTCACGTTTTCACAACGTGCCATGCTGTCAGCTATAGCTCTTTACAGATTGGTGTGTAAAGACAACCTCCGACAGAACCAGTGGTGGGCAAGGAGGTACTAGGGAGCGCTTTGCTGTGTTCAGCTGGACCGCACTGAGTCGCCTCATGCGACCGTCGCTAATTCGAATGACACCCGCAAATGGAAAAAGGCTAAATTCGCTTTGTCTTAAAGGAGTAGTTCACCCCAAAATGACTTTTCTCCTATTGATTACTCACGCCATAGAGACTTGAGTTCAATAATGTTTTTTTTTGTATTTGCTTCATTCCTAAGACAAAAATGTGATTATAGTAAATTTACCCCCATTGATTCCGGATGGGGACCGAATCGATTTGGGTCCCCATCCCATCCGGAATCAATGGGAGTACATTTCGTACAATCACATTTTTGTCTTAGGAATGCATCAAAAACCCCAAAATATTACTGATCTCAAGTCTCCATGGCATGAGTAATCAATAGAAAAAAAGTCAATTTAGGGGTGAACTACTCCTTTAATGCGCATTTCTGATAATTTGCTTCCTATTTTCGAATAAGTTTATGGAAACATGACTATTCTCTCAAGTACAACACACGTTACATCTGCCACACCGCCACATGCATCAAGGGTTGAGCAGAGCACATTTCTTTGGACATTAAATTATGTAAATAATAAGGCAAGGCTTTTGTTTTGACAGGGACCCTTCTGTCGATGGGGCTGATGTTGAGGTCCACTTCTCCACCGTCCAGGACGCTCTCTACGCTCTCTATCCTCCTCCAGAACAGATTGTGGTGAACTGCGACATGGAATATGGTCTGGACTGCTGACTGTGACTGGATGTCACAGACTAACATGGTGTTTGACTTGAATCCATGGCCAGAAACCCACTAAGACAGTGGTTCTCAACCTTTTCAGGCCGCGACCCCCAAAATAATCATATTCGAACTGCCCCCCACCCCAATACACACCCTGACGAGCACTATAAGTTGAGGCATTACATTTTGTATAACATGGTTCTATTGAGAAAATAGACGATCTATTCTACATGTTCACAACGCCTCGCAACGTGACCATGTAGATCTGCCTCTAATACGGTATTTGCCAATTTGGTCAATGTTTAATTTGTCGTTTTAGAGGTATTAAAAAGTCCTTAAATTGTGAGAAAACTATGTTGCACATTAAGTTAATCATCTGGGGGACCCCCCAAAAAAATAATTTGGGGACCCTTCTGGGGACCCACAGGTTGAGAACCACTGCACTAGGAAACTGAGTTGATCACAAAAACCTGTCAGTTCTCACACAGTGTGAGAAAAGAGAAGAAACCATTAATTACATTCTTCTGACTATCCGTGATACAAACTGTCTCTTCTCTTCTCTTCTCTTCTCTTCTCTTCTCTTCTCTTCTCTTCTCTTCTCTTCTCTTCTCTTCTCTTCTCTTCTCTTCTCTTCTCTTCTCCATAGATGCAAAAATGCAGGTACCTCATTGGCAGCCTGCTACTAACAGTTCATTGGAGCTATCAACTGCCTCTGTGTCCATCATGGAAGCCTATTGTATTTATGTCCAATCCGAGGTTGGAGTTTGGCATTATTGCTGCGCGGCTGCCTCTTATGAGCTTTTCCATCCCCAATAGTCCAGTCAATCTGTGGTTTGACCCAAAATACATTGCAATAGTAATCATTCAGGGTTTTTTAAGATCCTTTAGGTCATCCAAATTATTAAAAGTTGTATATGATATATTATATATTTACAAGGTAAATCCAGGTTTGGGTCCCATTCACTTACAATACAGAAAAAAAAGTCTCCCAAAAAATATTCTTTAAGTATAATGAGCTTTTTTTTCATGATTCTAAATCCATTGAAAGAATGTGTTTTGCATGAAAAAACAAAATATAGTTTAGTGATGAGTCATCACTTTTTACAATTTTGTGTGGTCCATTTTTAGCCCAAGGAATGTTTTTCATGCAAATCAAATGCTTGCAATGGATTCAGAATCATGAATTTTTTTTTCATATAGCCTTTAGTAAGTGAATGGGACCCAGGGCCGGATCTAGCCTTTAGCACTAGGTGGGGCAGGAAGAAATGATAGGGGAGTCACCCCCTAAAACACCAGAAATGCATAGAAAACTAAGCAATTTGGCACACTTATACCTATAACACGCAATACAAACAAGCAGGTCTTACACCTATTTATCTCTCTCTCTCTCTCTCTCTCTCTCTCTCTCTCTCTCTCTCTCTCTCTCTCTCTCTCTCTCTCTCTCTCTAATATCTTATCAGTTTATCTATCCGGCTACCTAGTTGTAGCATAACATTTCAAATAGTTTAATATTTTTGAAATTTTAGATTTTTGCATGCCATCATGTTTGGTGGGGCAGACAGGGCATTTAGGGGGGCATTGGCATGCCATCATGTTTGGTGGGGCAGACAGGGCATTTAGGGGGGCATTGCCCCCTCTTGCCTATGCCTAGATCTGGCCCTGATGGGACCCACACCTGAACCCCCTGAATTTACCTTGATCCACTAAGTATATCATTCACAACTTTTAATATATGATGCAGGAGGTTATTTTGACCAATAAAAAATGTCACACTATTACAATTTGTTTTGGGTTGTGCCTTTTTTAGGCTTATTGACTAACCCTAACCCAAGAAAACCATTTTTTTTAATTATGCAATTTTTTGACCATTTGGTGTTCATTTCTATTGCTTCTCTGTTTTCATGTTAATAAAATAGGCTATCTCAGATGTGTCGTTATCGTCTTGTACTGCAATTAAGGTCCTACCTCTCTAACTTGCACTGGTGGAAAGTTTAAGTAAAAGTATCAATACTTCAATGTAGAAACACTCTGCTAGGCTGCGGTCACAACAAAGTATGGTTGCCAGCTGATACTCTCTGACTAAAAACACAGAGCGCATTTTGTCCCAAATCCTGTGACGCACCTATCACTCACTTCCAGGACCCTCCCCGTATCCAGCACCGACTCACCCAATTGGACATAGGGATGAAGAGAATATGTGTGGAGAATTTATCTGCTCCTGCATAAATGCAAGGTTCGCACGGCACGCAGAAATCCTACTGGCATGAAACCTCTCCATTCCCATTGAAATACTGTACATTGGCGGAATGGGGAATCCACTCTCATAGGGTACTTTGGTGTGTCTGCAGCCTTACAGTACAACTCCGTACTCAAGTAAAAGTACAAAAGTATTGGCCTCAAAATTGAAGCACCGTATATAAAATAATAAAATAAATGTATTTTTAAAGGGAACATTAAAACTCAAATTTTGCTTCTGGGGTCCCTGGAACTAAATATTTTGAGATGGGGGTCCGTGGCCTAATGCATATCATTTTGGGGGTCCTTGACATGAAAAGGTTTGAGCACCACTGACATAGAAACATGACTTTTTTCAAAAATAGCAGATCTACAAGCTTGCAGCATGGCACCGAGTGCCGCACATGCAAGCTTGTATATCTGCTATTTTTGTAATAGTTAAAGCATTACATAATGGTTAACGTAATAATGCGTTCCCGGTATTAATATATGCCGGTTAATATATCGTTGGAAGAAGGGTGAATGGCTTTAAAGCGCCATTTTATTCACAAATTCTGACCTGAAGGTCAAGATTCAATTATATCAGCTCAGTGGTAAATCAGGTTCATCCGGGTTTGAAGAGGAAAGTTACATAGTGCAGTGTTTCTCAACCATTGTGCCTGGGGACTTTTGGTGTGCCCTTGAGAAGGGTCAAGTGTGCCCCTTGAAACTGCTTGAAAGCCAGTATTGTATTTATCATTTTAAAAATGATTTAAACTAATGAAAACAGTGCGAGGCGTTGTGTGCTTGTAGATCGGCTGTTTTCACTACTGTTGTGCGACAGCCTTGTATGATGAAGCAGGGCTTTACTTTGAGAAGAAACATACACATTTGAAACTTGGAGATACAAGGTTTCTTCCCGACAGTGACGATATTTACACCTCCATATTATGTTGGTGTGCCCATGGATTCTTGGGACATGAAAAGTGTGCCCATGCAGAAAAAAGGTTGAGAAACACTGACATAGTGCACTATTCCACGTGTCCCTATTGGGCATGTCATTATAGTTCAAGTTTTTCCACATTCATTTAAATGTTTTATAGCAACGCGATCAACAAGCCGTGATGTAACGGATTTAGAATACAGTATGAAGATCTTTAAGATAACAGGTTTAAATATAAATGTTGGCATCATTATCTCATTCTTCATCAAGATGTGGTTTCCCTAGAACTTCACAGATTTCTAACTGACTTCCTAACAGGAAGCTGATATCATCATCAACACGTACATGAAAGGAGAAGTCTGTTAGAATCCTGATATTTTCACTTTTTTTCATAACCCTCTCTTTTTCCATCCAGGTCCGTATAGCTACATTTATACAGACAAGCGGTCCAAAGTTCATGTGTAAAATGTTTTGTGCACATTGCACGAAAATCCCAGGAGCAGATAGATTTGAACTGTTTCATATCATTTGAAATGGTGGGTGATATGGTCAGAGGTCAAAATTCAGTGTGTTACATTTAAAGGCATGAGGAGATAAAAATGTGTATCGAAGTTTCATGGCTGTTAAAAGTACCTAAGTCAAACCCATAGAGTTATAATAAGTAGGTCAAACAGGGCCTGAGTTATACCTGTTCAAAGTTTCAATTGAGTGTTATAGCAAACCTTTTGGACAAGGGTTTTGAGTTTTATGTTCTTCATCGTTTGGTAAAGCCCTTTTGGAATATTTTGATTATAACTGCAAAACATGCTTAAACCACTTCAACCCTACTTTTCGGCAGATTCGTTTTTTTTATACATTTTATACATTTGAAAACATGTGAAATGGGACATTCTGCATAATGAGTACTTTTGCTTTTGTACTTTAAGTATATTTTGATACTTTATATTTTACTCCATTTTACAACACTTTTAATACTGGACTACATGATGGTATTGATATTTTTACTCAAGCAAAAAAAAAAAAAAAAATATATAGAATTTTTTCCACAACTGACTAGGACAAATAATATGTATTGAACATTCATGCTTAATTAATGATAAGGAAGGGATGTGTTAGAGCTGTTAGAGTCATGATAAAATGTCAAGTTTATTAGTTAATCATCAAGGGAGGAGAAAATAATTCAGCGGTTGGTTACTGTGGGAATGTTTTTCTCAACTTTTCTTAGAAGTGAAGCGATACTTTTTGGGAACCTGACCACAATGTCAGTCAGGGTACATGCGGTCACAAGGTTCCTTCGCCTTGTCTATTCTATGTACACAGAAGTGTTAAAACCACCCTGCTCAAGTAAAGCAACCGCCTTTCACACATATATCATGTCAACATGTTTTCAGCAAACGGCTGACGTTCCTATCAATCAAATGCTTGGCAAGTGTTGATGCTATAATTGCATGGACTCAGAGACACCTTAAGGGCCGTTTATAGTTACGTATGCTTGATTTTGTGTACGTTTTGGGTGAGAGAGTACGTACAGTAAATCTGTCAACATGCATAGTTCCTCTACGTTATTTACGTGCCGACCCGCTCTCTGCTCCAATTCTGCTCATTGCACCACATGGAGGTGGTTCTGCACACACGTGTAAACCAAAGCATTTAGCTATATGTAGAACCACAGAATTTCTTGACCCGGCGTGATATTTGGTAATGACTGGTAACAGTCTGGACTGGTTCTGCTGTCTGTCGGCAATGTTTTACATCGCGGTAAATGCAACTCCGCGAGGGTACAGATTTAATTATAAGTAATTATAACAAAGCACACGTACATACCCGCTCATATATTGAACATAATTCCCAAGTAATAAATGAGCCGCTGAGCTAAATCAGCTCTTGTGTGCCTCGCTGTCTGAATTGTGCTGTGTTGTTGCTGCACTGACTGTCACTGCAGTGCACCCGTCTCGCTGTTGGAGGAGAGGCGGTGACGGTGTTTGTGTGCGCGCGCGTGTGTGTGTGTGTGAGAAGTCGAGGCGTCCTCTTCATGTGGTTGCAACGCAGTTACTTTTTTCCCGTTTCTTGATATATATTTCTTATCGAGACCCATAGTTTGAGAACCGCTGTCATAGAGCAGAGGAAAAGTTATTTTCCTCACTACTGCGCCTCCGTTTGACAACGGTGGCCGCGGGTACTTCTTGCTACGGACACATCTTTTATGTTCAGTTGGGAGCTGTACGTAAAGTACCATGCATAGTACATAAGGACAGCAGGAATACACAAGAAACGGAGGGTGAGAGAGATTTGGTCCGTTTGATCCGTTCCATGTACAGTCTTTCTCCCAGTACATAATACTCCTTATGATTTAGGTCCGTACACGGACCCTTACGTACAGCTCCACACTGAACATACAAGATGTGTCCGTGGCAAGAAGTACCCATGGCCACCGTTGTCAAACGTAGGCGCAGTAGTGAGGAAAAGAACTTTTCCTCTGCTCTATGACAGCAGTTCTCAAACCATGGGTCTCAATAAGAAATATGTTTTATCAAGAAACGGGAAAAACGTAACGTTGTTGCAACCACGTGATGAGGACTCCTCACACACACACGCATGCACACACACTCACACCGCCTCTCCTCCAACACTCAGTGACAGTACCGCGATGTATAACGTTGCCGACAGACAGCAGAACCAGTCCAGACTGTTACCACTCCAAAACATCACGTCAGGTCAAGAAATTCTGTGGTTCTACATATTTTGGCTAAATGCTTCGGTTTACACGTGTGTGCAGAACCACCTTCATGTGGCGCGCTGCCCCAACGGAAGCAGAATTGGAGCAGAGAGCGGGTCGGCACATAAATAACATAGAGGAACTATGCTTGTCGACGGATTTACTGTACATACTCTCTCACCCAAAACGTACACAAAATCAAGCATACATAACTATAAACTGCCCTTAAGGGTCCTGTACGGACCTAAATCATACAGAGTATGACGTACTGGGAGTAAGACCGTATGGAACGGATCAAACGGACCAAATCTCTCTCACCCTCTGTTTCTTGTGTATTCCTGCGGTCCTTATGTACAACTATGCATGGTACTTTAGAGACACAGCTTAACAGACCTGTCTGTATGAATGTAGTTACATAGCTCTGGTCCAGAGACACTCTGACAGGTGGCTGACTCTAAGACTAGACCAGGATTTCTCAGCCCCTACGAGGGCTCAACTTCAGTAAAAATAAACTAAACTACTTCGCTAAGTATACTCACCTAACCAAAGGTAGTTTTGCGTTGTTGAAAGTTTATTCTCTGCGGTGAGAAACCACTCAGCACCCCACCCACACCGCAACCAACTCGCCCGCAGCTTATTTCCGGGTTGTGTCTGCGGTGGTTCGAGGTGGGTGCATTTCATTTCATGACAAAAATAATGTATTTAACAGAGTGTGTGGGGTGCTGAGAGGTTTCCCACCGCAGAAAATAAACTTTCAACACCCTACACGCATGACTGAACAGGTCACTTTGACCTTTTTGGAGATTTAGAAATGGAATTAGATTGCTCAGGAAACACTCAAGAATATTTATTTCATATTTACAAAATGTCTCAAATGGTAGAAAAAAAACAATACCTGGCTTGTATGTTAAGGAAAAGTCATGAAAGGGAATATTTCTGATAGTTTCCTGAGCAAACCCAAACCACCTCAAAATCTCAAAATCAGGCTTAGTCATGCGAGTGTTAAAAAGTCATTAGATTGTTACTTTAGAAATGTGATTCAAAACCCTCGAGCCGCCCGCTGCAGAAAGAGCGACACTTGGCGGCCTTCTGCCACACCACTGCCGCGTTTTTTTCTGTGTTCCCCCACAGCATACATGGGCAACTGGCGGCCCGGGGGCCACATGCGGCCCCCACCTTCACTTAATGCGGCCCTCAGGTTAATACCAGAATACTGATATATTATTGATTTAAGCTGTAATTCCAAACATGACTTGCTTTAATTCCGTCAGTCTATCTTAGTAGCTTAATGACTAGTATAATAGTATTAAAATGTATTTTTTATGTCAAATGTATTTAGGTTCATGAAGTTAACATGAGTATATAACTAAATGCGTTTGAAATTGAATCAAAATGTTACATTTCAGGATTAAAAAAAATATATAAAAAAAATAAAAATCAGGATTCCAATTCAAAAGAGGCAAAAATAGCCGATCTGCTATTTTTGCTTCTTTTGTATGAGATATGACAAAGTAGGACGTAGCAATATGCATTGTGGCCCTCTGGAGTGAGGTGGAAATATAGTGGCCCTCACCATCATCAAAGTTGCCCACCCCTGCCCCACAGGGACCTTACCTATGTTCCCCAGGTTCTATGTTCCCCATTTACGCCCACAAAAAAAGCTTCTATGTTCCCCACTTACCCAAAAAAGGTCCTATGTTCCCCATGTTCTATGTTCCCCACTTACCCCCACAAAAAAAGGTTCTATGTTCCCCGTTCAACTTAAAAAAGGTTCTCTGTTCCCCACTCATCCAAAAATGCATAAACATTCATTTCTGATTATTAATAACAACTAAAAACACAATAATGGGGAGAAATAACGAATAGTGGGACCCGGGGCACTAGGGACATCTGGACACCATACTTTTGTTATGACTGGGCATCTGGACGAGTGGGCACCTGCATCTGGGCAATAGGGACGCGTGGGCATTTGAACGAGTGGGCACCTTGACGAGTGGGCACTTAGGGGTGGAGACATCTGGGCACCTGGGCACCTAAATTAGGATTGCCCACACATTCTTAGTGCCCAGATGTCACACCATTTCCTGCATTTGAGTTGGGAACATATACTTTTTTTCATTTTTATTTTTTTACAGTAGATCGTTTTTTGGTTGAGCGGGGAACATAGAACCTTTTTGTGGGGATGGTGGGTGGGGAACATAGAACCTTTTTGTGGGGATGGTGGGTGGGGAACATAGAACCTTTTTGTGGGGATGGTGGGTGAGGAACATAGAACCTTTTTGTGGGGATGGTGGGTGGGGAACATAGAACCTTTTTGTGGGGGGGACCGTACCTATGTTCCCCATAGTCAGGTTTACTATGTATTTTTGTTGGATTTTTTGGGGGATTAGTAAAACTAATCATTTTTGGAATCTTCAGAGCATGGGGAATCCAAAAATCTTTGTTGCCATTTGCTCAGACACCTGCAAAGTCGCCATTTTGGCCGTTCAAAATGGCCGACATAAAATACATAATTTGTGCTATCTTGGCTTCTAGACTACCTATAAACTTAATTAAACATGCCAATCCTATGTTTTCTGGGTCAAGGAATAGAATGGGTAAATGATGGGTGTAAAATACTCCGGACCCCCACCCCCTTTCTGGGGGTTATCTATTTTGGGACCTCCCAGAACAGTACGCCAGCCAGTTAATGGCTGATTTTCATAATGTTAGAGTTGTTTTGTACATTTTAAAACATCCTGAGTTCATTTATTCTGACTTCTGACTTTTGGTTGGGGTCTTTCCTCACCTGGGACCCCCCAGACAGACCTCTGAGCCTATCTCAGTAATCGCTCTGCTCCTGCTCCAGAACAATGTTAAATTAGATCATAATATAAGTTGTTGTAGCTGGGCTCTGAAAATAAAAATGTATATTAGCAAATACCAGGGGTCTTCCACGGGGGGGTCCGGGCCCCCTGGGGGGTCCTCAGTGTTACTACAGGGGGCCCGCCACAATGCGATCTTCTTTTTTTTTTGCATGTTGTTACTGTCAAGCAGAAGCCTCTTATCTCCAGTAAGAGTAGCAACAATAGTAGATCTACAAGCTCAAAAAGCATTGTGTGCGACGCATTTTGAGCTTGTAGATCCGATATTTTTGCTAATGAGTTTGATTGGAATCCTGAATTGTCTTTTATTATTTTTTTATGTGAATCCTGAAACGTAAGATTTTGATTTAGCTTAAATGCATTTAGTTATACTTATGTTAACTTTATGAACTTAAATACAAATACATTGGACATGAAACATAGAATTAAAGCGGGTCATGTTTGCATGTTTGGAATTGTAACAGCTGAAATCAATAATATATCAGTATTCCGATATTAACCTGCGGGCCACATTAAGTAAAGGTGGGGGCCGCCAGTTGCCCATGAATGATGTGGGACATGGTGCTCATGACCATGATGAAACAGTGAGGAGCATGATTGCCTGGAAACCAGATGTGTGCGTGTGCGCGCGCGCACACACACACACACACACACACACACACACACACACACACACACACACACACACACACACACACACACACACACACACACACACACACACACGTACCTCATTTGGAGGCTTTGCTTGGTTGTTGAATTCTTCGAAATACCGAGTCAGAGTGAAAGCAGTGTTGCTGCATCATGGGGAACTTATGGAAGTAGAAGTGGAACTGAGAGTTTGGTTTCTACCAGCTTATTGTGAGGCAACACGTTCACCCCGACGTCCTCTCAGGATATGTATGTATATTATGTAGGATAAAGTTAACACAACTGCCGAGACGGGTATGGCTGCAGGCCTGGAGTCACCTCCCTCAGCAGATCTTTCTTGTCAGACCTTTCGTCTCAGAACGGAAGTGTGCGGGGTGATTTTTGCGGCGCACTTCCGGCGCTTACGACTGACGTCACACAGCAGACTTACAAGCTCACAACGCATCACAAGCACAACGCTTTGTGGGCTTGTAGATCGGCTGTTTTCGCCACCCAACACTGCCACCGGTACCCAGTCGTTTTTAGAGACAGCTACATGGATAAATTATTATTGCAGAAAATTCCTCTTCAAACCATTATTGAACACTGGAAAATAACACATTTCTTGATAATTAGTTAATTTCTTTTAATAAATATCAGCGGCGAGGGACCCCCCCCCCCCCCCTGAGGAGCGGCGGTCCGTGAGAGACACTCCGGTGGGGGTGTGGAGGGTCGCCGGCGACGGTCAGCGGCGAGAGACCCTCGCAGGGCGGCCGACTCACGGCCACCGTGCGGGGGATCATCGACCCTCCACCGGGGTGTCTCTCGCGGACCGCCGGTCCTCAGGGGGGTTCCCCGGGTGTCCCTCGCTACTAATATTTATTATTAAAAGTTATTTTTCATTTAAGATTTTTTTCTTTTTTTGTAATGTTATTTTCCAGTTTGAATAATGGTTTGAAGAGGAATTTTTGGCAATAAGAATTAATGCAATATCCTACTGTTATTTATTATTAAAAGTAACTTTTCATTGTAAAGAAACGTTTTATTTTCCGTGTTCCAAAAAGGCAGACAAGCCACAGTACAGTGGAACGCAGCTTCCTTTAAGATTTTTTACCCTGTAGACTTGCCGTTGTACCTGAGACGAGAGGTCTGACAAGAAAGATCTGCTGAGAGAGGTGACTCCACCCCTGCAGCCATACACTCTTGCAACTGCCAGTGTTGCGTAAAGAGGGACATTTTAACAGAGGGCTAACCTCCCTCCCCCATCTCTGACCACGTTGTCAGCAGTCCTTGATACAATAACCTATTAAATTACATTATTCTACATGTACTGATTATAGAGAATGTTATATAATTGTAATCAGGTCTTTATTTGCTGTGCAATGAATGAATCAAACTGATCGCAAATCATTTCTTTGAATAGACTCTCATCTTATATAAACATAATTGACACAAGGAACTCCACACACTATCACTTCTGCTGATTATATAGGTATTCTAGGTATTATTATTAACTGAATAAGTGGTTGGTTTGATTTTATTTGTAATACAATTGAAGGCAAAAACAAGCATTAATTAATGATTTAATCACGCAAAGAAACCCAACCCAAATCGCACAAGAAACCCGGTCTGACCCGAAAAACCTCTAACATTTTTCAGGTCACAGCAGGGTCAGAAAACATCTGTGCCCACCCACATTGTGCCAGGCCTACCCAGTTGTTAAATCCTGGCTACGCCACTGGTGCATATACCCTCTATACACTTAAACGTTATGTTGGTTTGTTTACTGTTGAGTGAGAAAACATGTTGCACATTAAGTTAATTGTATGGGGACCCCCCAAAATTAATGTGGGGACACCCCTTTCAGTTTTTCTTTTTTTTATTGCGGACTGCAGCCCTGTGGTGTTGAGTGGCTGGGCGTTATGCCTATGAAGAAGCTTCACCTTCCACCATGAAAAGGAGTGCTCTCCTCCATTCACAACTTAATCAACACTGGGAACAACCAGAACAAGCATCTCTCTATGGCCAGCATCATAACACCAGCTGTCTTTATCTTCTGCCTGCTTGCTCTCCATGATTTAGGTAAGATAATGCAACATATTATTATTATTAACTTCATGGCCAGTAAAGCTGCTTTTCTTGACAGTCCAGTCCTAGGCATAGTGGCACATTACAGTTATTTTGTTAATGCTACTGTCTGCTTGAATACTGGTCTCTCTAAAAAGTTAAAAAATAATTGATCAGGCTCTTATATAAACCAAATCAAATTTTAAACAATCAATCGTAGAGGCAGTGGCTCAGGGGTCTTGAGCAAGACTCTGAACCTGCTGAGCAGGTTGGTGCCTTGCATGGTTTCCTCTGCCATGGGTGTATGAATGGGTGAATGAAATGCTTCAATGTAAAGCGCCTTGGATAAAGGTGCTATAGGTGCAATCAATCCTAAGCTTTTCGGCTTATTTACACAGGAACCACTTCTCATGTGACATTGAAAGACAGACATAAACACATAAACCAGGAGTCTTCAACAGGGGGTCCGGGACCCCTAGGGGGTCCTCAGAGTTACGACAGGGGGTCCTCCAAATCTTCGCTTTTTTCTCATTTTCTGTTTTAAAGGAGCTATAGTCAACTTTTTCATTGTAGGGCCGACACTTTGTTCACATCCTAGTCTATCCACGAGTTTCCAACGCCCCAAAGTGCATTGCGCAGACGCTGTACCGAGCTTCCAGCGCCGCAGCCGAGTGTGATTTACAAGCTCACAACAGGCTGCATCTGCGACACGACGTGAGCTTGTATGTCTGCTGTTAAACCCGAAGTGTGGTGCAAACAGGTCCAAATAATCTCCAGTAAACTCCCGCGGAAACAGGTGGATAGACTAGAATGTAAACAAAGTGTCGGTCTGACAATGGCCAAAATGATTATTTTATCATTATTTTACGCTTTTTGTGGTCATTTTTTAATAGAAACACATATATGAAGCTTATTTTTTATAAAATATTTTTATTTTAGCATCCGTTTTTCAAGAAAAAGTTGACTATAGCTCCTTTAACCACTTGAACCCTAGCGTCCATATTCTGAGAACTTTCACGAAAAATAGCAGATCCACAATCTGCTCACAACGCCTCGCAGCGCATTGTGAGCTTGTAGATCGGCTAAATTTCAGCAAAGAGGTTTGGTGGAAAAGAGCAGACTAAGTACAGAGTGAAAGGTCAAGTTTATTAGGCATTGACAGTTGAAAGTGGTTAAATATCTGAAAACACAAATTGACATGAATCCAAAATACCCTGATGATTAGTGCTGTCAAACGACAAAACTATATGGAATCTATGAAAAGGTTGTGGGGCTCTCTGCTTCATCTCACTCTCAACCAAGGGGTCCTTGGCCTGAAAACATTGAAGACCCCTGATTTAAACAATTAAAAGGAATGTAATATTTAAGGTCCTCCCATGCATGTTATGTATGTACTCACTTGGCTATTTCAAAACAACAAGATGCTTCTCACTTTTAAAGTAAAGTACTTGGACATGTATTTAACAAGTATTTGACAGCCACCAATATTGTGCATCTGATTCTATTAAATTCAAATTCCTGAAGGCGAGGAATTCATTTAGAAATAGTGCAGCAACTCAGTGGAATACTCAAACTCAACTAACGTTTAACATGACAAGTCGACCAAGCTGTGCAAGTTAAAAACAAAGAAAAATAAAATAGCGTACAATGAAATAACCACACACAAACAGACTATACAAATGAATCAGGTGTCACTAAAAGCTAGGGAGAAGTTACGTTTTTAACAGGCTTACGGCTGGAGAGTCATGGGTGCACAACAATAACTTTTTATACATTTTAAGCAATCAATTTAGAATTTGGCAGTCAATATATAAAGATTGACCGCAATAGCTTTTATTTGAATATTTTCAAAATACAGAATATATATTTGTATCTCAAGCTAATTTCAAATTTCATGATACATATCTTTACAGAATATTTCTAGTTTGTAACAGAATACTTGTTGATGTATTTTCATACACCTCTGCCATATTCAGGAATAGTCTCTGGTTATTTAGTTTTGTTATAAAAAAAGGTAGTAGGTGGGATTTCCATCCTTTTTCACGTGCAGAGTTACATTTGGTTGTGCATGGCTATACAGTATATTGGTTGTCTATACTGTATATAGCACCCCAAATTAATAGTAAATTTCCCCCTCAGCAATCAAGAGACCCGGGACGGATGCCACGCGTGTTCGCCCCGTTGTGATCTATCACCGACGCCCAGGTGAGTCAGTACATACAACACCAGTGACAACACACACAAATGTGTTTGGGGAAGAATAATGATTACATTGGGGAGAAAAGTCAGGGTAAAAAGCAAAGATTTATATATATATATATATATATAAAAGAATCTACAAAAAAACACAATATGTACTGTATTGTATGTGTTTGTCATAATAAAAGTTTAAACTTTTTATCTTAAATACATTTCTCATACCTGTATTTAGCATTTGTATTGTGATACATATTTTGACTGAGTATTTGTAATTTGTATCAAATTACCTTTTTAATGTATGTTTGCCAGTCTCTGCCAACTCACATTCATTAATGGTCTCTGTTCTCGAAAACATAACTCATACTGTATGTGTAAATGCTGTCCCTGGTAGCAGATGGAATTTACTGTACATCAGTGCTTGTAATATTATAATTTATATCTGCAAAGTAACTAGTAACTAAAATTTAATGTTTCAAATAACTGTAGTGGAGTAAAAGTACAATATTTGGATCCGAGATGTAGTGGAGTAGAAGTAAAAGTATTGGAAATTGGAAATACTCAAGTAAAATGCTTCAAAATTGTACTTAAGTACAGTACTTAAGTAAATGTAATTAGTTACTACACCACTGCTGTACATACTTTTTGGTGTCGTTACATTTGGTTGCACATGCACAGTATTAATGTTTCTTTTTTTTAAATATATATAACACTGTGAATTAATAGTAAAACTTCCCCTCAGTATTCAACACACTGTAAAAAAAGAGAAAAACAATCAGAAAACTTTCAAGTTAGACAATCAAACTTAAACTTTTAAGTTTTGCTTAAGTTGGTTTAATTGGTTTATCTTAACATTTTCAGTTGGCTCAACTTACATCGTTTTTGCTTGAGTTAGAACTTAAAATTCTCAGTTGCCCTAACTTAAAAGCTTTCTGAAGTTTGTTACCTTAAAATGTTGTTTTCCCAACTTTTAATTTTTTACAGTGAGACCACCAGTCATTCACATCCGACCACGACCATATTCACCAATTTGTAAGTAGCATCAAAATCCTATTATACTATTATTTTTTTGAGCGGTGGTCACACCGTCTCCATAGCGTGGCCGTGTGTGTATCCGTGTGTGTCTGTCTGTCTGTGTGTCTGTCTGTATGTAGCCTCTGGTGTATGTAGCCTGAGTACCCTGTGTGACCAGAGAGGTGCTGTTGAGTCTAGTCTGCCCTGAGCATCAACTGCAATAGCAGTGTTGGCCTGAGTGAGCAAGTATGGCTCACACTCTCACACACACGGGTGCACGCCCCCCCCCCCCCCCCCAACACACACACACACACACACCTGGGTGAGCCACACACGCGCACGCACGCACGCGCACACACACACACACACACACACACACACACACACACACACACACACACACACACACACACACACACACACACACACACACACACACACACACACACACCACCGCTCACTTCAAACTTGTTGTATTTATTGCCATTTTCTGCAGTGATAACACACTCATGTCGATTCTGCTTTTACTTTTACTTTTATACTATGTAATCTGTCTTTAATATTTGACTTGTATTGTCTGTTTTAGATTTGCCTTATTTTCCTGAAATTGAAAATTCAAATTCAAATTGAAAATTCAATAAAAATACATTGAGCAAAAAAGCAGTGATAACACATAAACTGTATGTGTGTAGGGAGGAATTATGGCAATACGATGGGAAGAAAAAGGGGTAAAAAGCAAAAAGCTAAAAACATTTTCTTTCTAATTAGTATCAAAACATTTATTTGTTTATGTGTTTTTGGAAATCTCTGCCAACACATAGATGAATGGTTAATTATTGAGAAAAAAACGTGTGCAAATGATGTTCGTGGTAGCAGATGAAATTTAGATATTTTTTTTTGTCACGTTCACAGTTACTTGTGCATGGGTACAGTAGCCTATATCATTTGTCTATAGCACTGGTTATTATTATTTCAAAACATAAAAAAAAAAAACATTCCCCCCAAAAAAGCTTTTCATGAAAGTAATTTCATTAATAAATAAAATAGAAATCCAAGAAACTACATCAATTAGAAAACAAATAAAGTATTTCATGGCCGATAAGCTCACAACAAAAGTTGTGAACTTTTAGACCCGCAATTTTCGCTAGTTTGGGTCTCAGGCAAATGTCTAATTTCTTTTTTGGGTCACTAGCTGAAAAGAGTGAGAATATTTTCTGAATCTTTTATCTCTGATTTAGCATTGTCTTCTTGATGGTGTCATTTCCAGCTTCTAGCACTACTAATAGCCTACTATTACTCATAAAACAAGAATAACTGCCATCAGAACAGCAGATTTTAACTTCTCTCATTGTTATTGTGTTTCTCCAAATGCTAAAGCTACATCTCATGGGGATTGGAGGGTTGGAGTAGGAATTTCAGGAGGAGTTGCAGCTCTGTTTGTGCTGTGGTTCATTTGCTATGTTTGCTGCAGGTGAGTTTGTGGGTGTGTGTGTGCGTGCGTGCGTGCGTGCGTGCATGCGTATGTGAGTGTGTGTATTCCACACATTCTGTGCGTATTGTACATAATGCATTATTTTGTAAAAAAAATCACAACATAGATTACTGGTATCAATCTTGATTACATACGCTGACAAGATTAAAACTTCATCATCAGTAATATTTCCACACAGCACATAACTTCTGTCAGATTTCTGTCAAGTGCGACACACAGCCATTAAGCACATCTGCCACACCGCTGCATGCATGTGTCCAGCGCTGAGCAGAGAACATTTCTTTGGACATTAAATTATGTAAACAATAAGGCAAGGCTTTTGATTTGACAGGAGCACCTCTGGGGGTGTCGATGGGGCTGATGTTGGGGTCCACTTCTCCACCGTCCAGGACCCCTGCTACGCTGTCTATCCTGCTCCAGATCCCATCGTGGTGCACTGCGACATGGACTATGGTCTGGACTACGGACTGTGCCTGGATGTCACAGACTAACATGGTATTTGACTTGAATCCATGGCCAGAAACCCACTAAGACAGTGGTTCTCGTTTCATTTGTCGTTTTAGAGGTATCAAAAAGTCCTTAAATTGTCACTTAAACTTTATGCTGGTTTGTTTAATGTTCGTTGAGAAAACATTGCACATTAAGTTGATCATCTGGGGGACCCCCCCAAAATAATTTGGGGACCCACAGGTTGAGAACCACTGCATTAGGAAACTGAGTTGATCAAAAACCTGTTCTCACACAGTGTGAGAAAAGAGAATAAAACATTAATTACATTCTTCTGACTAAAAACCGTGATACAAACTATGTCTCTCTTCTCTTCTCTTCTCTTCTCTTCTCTTCTCTTCTCTTCTCTTCTCCACAGATGCAGAAACGCAGGTACCTCATTGGCTGCTGCAGTTCATTGGAGGCTACCACCGGTCTCCGTGTCCGTCATGGCAGCCTATTGTATTTATGTCCAATCCGAGTGTGGAGTTTGGCAAGTTCCAACTAAATTATTGCTGTGCGGCTGCCTCTTATGAGCTTTCCATCCCCAATACGCCAACCCGAAAAACGTATTTTTAAATTAATGCAACGTTTTGATTTGGTGTTCATTTCCATTGCTTCTCTGTTTTCATGTTAATAAAATAGGCTATCTCAGATCTGTGTGTCCTCTTGTCCTGCAATTAGGTGGAAAAAGTACTCTAATTTTTAACTTAAGTAAAAGTATCAATACTGCAACGTAGAAACACTGTTAGGCTGCGTTCACACCAAAGTATGGTTGCCAGCTAATAATCTCTTTTTGTGCACGGCTGACTAAAAACGCAGAGCTCGCATTTTGTCCCAAAGCCTGTGACCCACCTGGCTGTCACTCACTTCCAGGACCCTCCCCTTAACTCACCAGATTGGACAGAGAGATGAAACCAGAATCTGTGTGGAAAATGTATCTGCTTAAACACAGGGTATGCGCAGCACGCATAAATCCTCTGACATGAAACAGCTCCATTCCCATTGAAATACATGGCTGCAGGAATCCACTCTCATAGGATACTTTGGTGTGACCGCAACCTTACAAGTTAAAGTCTGGAATTCAAAATGTACTCAAGTAAAAGTACAAAAGTATGGGCCTCAATTATTTTTTTTAGATCTGCTCTAAAAGTTGTGAAAATTTGTGCAAATCTCTTAATGAAATAAATGTATTTAACTCAAATTTTGCTTCTGGGGGTCCCTGGAACTAAATATTTTGAGATGGGGGTCCGTGACCAAATACATATCATTTTGGGAGTCCTTGACACGAAAAGGTTTGAGCACCACTGACATAGAAACATGACAGATCTACAAGCTTGCAGCATGGCACAGAGTGCCCCACTGCAAGCTTGTATAACTGATAATTTTTAATAGTTAAACAAAGCATAAAATAATGGTTAAAGTAATAATCTCTTAATATGGATGGAATGAGGGTGAAGGCTTTAAAGCACCATTTTACTGACAAATTCTGACCTGAAGATCAAGCTTCAATTATATCAGCTCAGTGGTAAAAATTACTTGCGCAGGAAATCAGGTTCAAATGCGGGTTAGAAGAGGAAAGTTACAAAGTGCAACTTTCCACGTGTCCCTATTGGGCATGTCATTATGGGTAAAGTTTTTCCAAAAAAGTTCAAGGCATTAATTTAAATGTTTTATATTTGGATGGGGGCACCGGGGCAACGTGGTGAACAAGCCGCGTTGTGAAGCATTTAGAATACAGTTTGAAGATCTTAAAGATGACAGGTTTAAATATAAATGTTGGCATCATTATCTCATTCTTCATCAAGATGTGGTTTCTCTGGAACTTTCACAGATTTCTAACTGACTTTCTAACTGGAAGCTGATATCATCATCAACACGTACATGAAAGGAGAAGCCTGATATTTTCACTTTTTTTCATAACCCTCTCTTTTTCCATCCAGGTCCGTATAGCTACATTTATACAGACAAGCGGTCCAAAGTTCACGTGTAAAATGTTTTGTGCACATTGCACGAAAATCCCAGGAGGATATAGATTTTAACTGTTTTGTAAAATTCGAAATGGTGGGAGATCTAAGTCTGAGATCAAAATGAATTATGTTGTGTTAAAGGCACGAGGAGATAAAAATGTTTATAAGGTTTTTGTGGCTCTAGGTCAAACAGGGCATGAGTTATACCCGTTAAAAGTTTGGAGTTTCAACTGAGTGCTATAGTAACCCTTTTGGCCAATGGTTGTGAGTTTGGCCAAAAGTGGTTTTCACTGTTTGGTATAGGCCTTTTGGTATATTTTGATTATAATTGCAAAACATACATCAGCCACTTCAACCTTCAACTACTTTTCGGCCCACAGTTTGTTTTTTATACATTTTATACATTTGAAAGCTTTTAAAATGGGACATTCTGCATAATGAGTATGTTTATTTTTGTACTTTAAGTATATTTTGATACTGTATATTTTGTACTTTTACTCAAGTACATTTTGAATTCTGGACTACTGGACTGTTTCTACATGATGGTATTGATATTTTACATTCATGCTTAATACTTGATAAGGAAGGACTGCAAAATGTGTTAGAGATGTTAATACAAAGTCATGAGTTAGACAATATATTTAGGTTTAAGATGTCAAATATATTAGTTAATCATCAAGGGAGGAGACAAAAAAACAGCGGTTGGTTACTGTGGGTATGTTTTTCTCAACTTTTCTAAGTGAAGCAATACTTTTTGGGAACCTGACCACAATGTCAGGGTACATGCAGTGCAGTCACTTTGGTCCCTTCGCCTTGCCTATTCTATGTACACACAGAGGTGTTGAAACCACCCTGCTCAAGTAAAGCAACCGCCTTTCACACATACATCATATGTCAACATGTTTCCCCGAGTCACAATGTCACGTACAGTATGAGGCCTGACAATTCTTCAGAAAACCTTTTAGTGAGAGTTGCTCGTATGTGGCTACCACCATTCAAAAACTAAAACTGAATTTAAAATAGGGTTCAAAACTTTCATGCATGGCCCCTGTCACAAGTGGCTCAGACCATGACAAACATTGAGGAGAGGAGACAAGGTAAAAGTGTAAGATGAGTGTGTTTATTAAATAAGGCCTGGGACAATAAACTAAGTCAGTGTTTCTCAACCACTGTGCCCTTGAAAATTGACAGTGAAGTCACAGTTTGAGGACTTTTAAAACCTTTTTAATACCTCAAGAACAAAAAGAAAATAGACCGTTACTGCATCAAAAGTAATCATATAAAAACTGGTAAAACATTGGCCAAATTGTAAAATAATATAAGAAAGAGGGAAACATTTTGAAAATAGGCACACACACAGTATATGTAGGTGTGCCCTGGGATCTTTTGGCTATGAAAAGTGTGCCCTGGCAGAAAGAAAGTTGAGAAACACTGAACTAAGAAATTGTAATATATTGGGTTCATATACTCTTATTAATAACTGAGACAGAGACACGATGTATCGTGGATGCCTGCTTGTTTACTGAATGAAAGAATCACTGGGAACCGGGAACACACAGAGAGATATGCACATGCGCAGTATGAAGCTGGAGCGTACCATACTCAGCCATCAGGGGGAGCCGTGGTATAGACTAATACTATAGAGCCTAGAATGTATAGTAAATACATTACAGTCCTCCCCTTTAAATGAAAACTCCCTTAACTGTTTTCTTTTACTCAAAGCATGCACCACAAATACTCCAGCCAAACAACTTCAAAAGAGTACAGTTTCTTTTCTTTAAGTCCTGTTAATTCAGTTGGCAATCCACATAACAATAACAATAGTAACAATAATAAGCATGCATAAATTCTTCTTAGCAATAATCATCAATAAAAATGTCCATAGCAAAACAAGTCCCTATTCTGAACAAGGGAGAGGTAGACTGCTCCACCCTTGTTAACCAAGGCAAAAGGGATTATTCTGCCCTTTGTACTGGCCTTGGGTCCCTGACTATTCTCTCAACCTTGCTGGTTTCATGCGCACTCGTTCAGGGTAGCGGCGCATGGCAGGACTGCTGGGGTTGACAGGCGCAGTAGGGCTCTGCGTTGGTTGAGCTGGACTCTGCGGCGGCTGTGCAGGGCTGACGCTGCTGGCAGGCGTCCTCGCAGGTGTCCCTGGAGTCATCCGTGGAGCGTGAGTCGGCCCAGGAGTGGACTCACAGGTTCCCGGAGGCTGAGTAGAAACTTGGCTGGTGAACGGCTCACTGAAGTCTCTGGCGGTTGTCGTGTGGTCACTGCAGTTCTGGTACTGCAGCTCGGTTTCTCTGGAGAGTAGCAGATGATCGATATGAACGGAGCGCTCTCTCCATCCATCGTTGATCAGGTACGTGACTGGTCCAAGACGCTTCACTACTGTGGCTCTGAACCACTTTTCCTTCCCCTCACGAAAATTTCTCACCCGAACTGAATCACCCGGGAACAGGTGTCTTAATTTGGTTGTAGTCTTGTCATGGTGAATCTTCTGTTTGAGTTGCTTTTCTTCAACAGTCCTTGCCAGGCTCGGCTTAAGCAGACTGAACCTGGTTCTGAGTTGACGTTTTAGGAACAGCTCTGCTGGCGAAACCCCCGTCACCGAGTGGGGTGTGCTCCTGTACATCAACAGGAAGTTTGCCAGTCTGTGTTGCAATGACACGGGCAGCTGCTGAGCCTCCTCTCCAAGAACTTGTTTCATGAGAGCAGCTTTGACTATCTGCACTGACCTTTCAGCTGCGCCGTTAGAAGCAGGATGGTAAGCGGGCACAAGTGTCTGCTTGATGCCGTTGCTCCTCAGGAACTGTTTGAACTCACAGGAAGTGAACTGAGGGCCGTTGTCGCTTACCACTTCCTCCGGAAGGCCTTGAGAAGCAAACAGGTTGCGTAAAACATCAATGGTCTTTGCCGACGTTGTGGTTTTCATAGGCATGACCTCCAGCCATTTAGAGTGGCTGTCCACAAGTACCAGGAAGTACTGTTTGTCCTTTTCGCAAAAGTCTATGTGTACTCTCTGCCAGACACGTTCTGGCCACCTCCAACTATGCAACGGGGCTGCTGCAGGCAGCTTCCTCACGGATTGACAGGCTCCACAGCTCTGTACCGTTTTCTCAATGTCACTGTCCAAGTGGGGCCACCACACATATGACCTGGCCAGTGCTTTCATGCGGCAGATGCCCGGGTGTCCGGTGTGTAGGTCACTGAGCAGTTTTGCCCTAAGTGCGAGTGGTACAATGACTCTCATTCCCCACAGAACACATCCTTGCTCCTCCGATAGCTCAGTTCTCCGGATGAAGAATGGTCTAAGAGTCTCATCCTCCACGTGGCCTGGCCATCCATTTAAAGTGAACTCTCTCACTTTGCTCAATACTGTATCCTTGCGTGTGCTTTGTGCTATGTCACTGGCATGCACCGGCAAGTCGTCCATTACTGAGAAGTAGAAGACGCTGCTTTCTTCAGCCGTTTTGTTTTTGTCTGGTCGCGGCAGCCTGGACAAGGCGTCTGCGTTTGCATGTTCTGCTGATTTGCGATACTCAATGTCGTAGGTGTAAGCCATTAGTATTAGTGCCCACCTTTGCATTCTCAGGGCAGCCAAAGTGGGGATTCCTGACTTTGGCCCCAGGATTGCCAAGAGCGGCTTGTGGTCAGTAGTGAGTATAAACTTTCTCCCGTAGAGGTATTTATGGAACTTTCTCACTCCGAAAATTATGGAAAGGGCTTCTTTCTCTATTTGAGCATATTTGCTCTCTGCATCCGACAGAGTTTGTGACGCAAAAGCGATTGGCTTTTCTTCACCGTCTTCCATGATGTGTGATATCACCGCCCCCACGCCATAAGGGGATGCGTCACAGGCTAGCCTCACTGGCTTCTTGGTGTCATAGTGTACAACTACTTTACTTTCTAGCAATAGTCTCTTTGTCTTTGTGAACGCTTCCTCACATTCCGGTGTCCATTTCCAGGGAGTCTCTTTCTTGAGGAGAGCATGCAGGGGCTGTAATAGTGTAGACAGACCCTTTAGGAAACAGCCATAATAATTTAACAGCCCAAGAAACGAGCGTAGCTCAGACACATTTGTGGGGCTTGGAGCCTGCACTACAGCTTCCACCTTCTCGTCAGTGGGATGTAGTCCCTCACTGTCCACGATATGGCCTAGATACTCCACTCTGCTTTCCATGAACTTACACTTGGCCCGTTTTACTCTCACACCATACTTCTCCAGACGACTCAGGACTTCGTCCAGCTTTTGTAGGTGTTCTTCTCTGGACTCTGCTGTGATAAGGATGTCATCCAGGAAACAGGTCACATGGTCAAGTACCTGCAGTATTTGATCCATCACTCCCTGAAAGATGGATGGTGCACTTGAGACACCATAAGCGAGCCGGTGATAGACATAAAGCCCACGGTGAGTGTTTACGGTGAGGTATTTTTCTGAGTCTTTGTCCAGTTGTAGTTGCTGATAGGCATGTGACAAGTCTAATTTTGTAAAAAGTTTGCCTCCAGCCAATGTTGCAAACAGATCTTCTGCATTAGGCAATGGATACGTTTCCTCCTCCACACTCTGGTTGATGGTAACCTTGTAATCACCACATATCCGTATAGACTTGTCCGCTTTTGGAACTATGACAATTGGCGATGCCCATTCACTTCTGTCTGTTTTGGAAATGGTGCCCATCGCTTCCAATCTGTCCAGCTCCTTTTCGACTGGTTCTCTGAGGGAATACGGCACAGGTCTGGCCTTTCTACAGATGGGCTGCGCGTCTGATTTGACTCGAATAGAGGCTTTGAACTCTTTAATGATGCTGGGGCCGTCCTCAAACACAGCTTTGTGCCTCTGTAGCACAGCCTCCACATCTGGAACTCCAGCACCACCTGCTGCTTTCACAGCGAATATTTCCCCCCAGTTCAGTTTGATTTTGTCCAACCAGTCACGCCCTAGGAGCGCTGGTCGGTCTCCCTTCACAATCACCAGAGGTAACCTTGCGGCCTGCTGCTTATATCTTGCATTCACCGTCACTTGTCCCAGTGTGGGAATCCGTTCCCCAGTAAATGTGGACAGTCTCTGGCGGCATTTCTCCAGGGGCAAATGAGATAAACACTCCTCATAGAAAATCTCAGACACTAAGGTTGCATCTGCCCCAGTGTCTAGCAGCATATCCACCCCTTTTCCTTCCAGTTTCACATGCACATTAATGCCACGCTTATTACTAGAAGCTGTAAACACAGAGCACACTCCCAGCATTGCATCTTCATCATAATTTTCATCCTCTTCATGTGCTTCCTGTTCCACATAGTGGGTATTTTTGTTTCTACACATGCGTGCAATATGGCCGATTTTTGAACAATAGTGACACTTTTCTTGCTTGAATTTGCAAAGCTGTGCAGCATGCTTACCCCCACATCTGTAGCAAGGCTTGTCCTGCTGCTGCTGCCTGCCATCATCATTTCTAGGTGCTGGTCTGGAGCTCTGTTGAGCACTGCTGCTCCATGGCTTCCATCCGCCCTTATTCTGTTCCAGGTGCACTTTGTTGACTGTTTCTGTGTCTTTCATGCGTCCCGAAAATTCCTGTGCATTGCGTGAGGCCATCTCCATCGCTAATGCCGTCTCACATGCCGTTTTGAACGTCAGCTGTGTCATGGATAGTAGTTTCCTTTGCACATCCTCAGATTTTAATCCACTTACAAAACGGTCACGTAGTGCATCATCTAAATGTGTACCGAAAACACAGTGTGTGGACAGCTGCTTTAATGCAACAATATAATCAGCATTTGACTCACTGTCATGTTGATTTCTCTTCTGAAACCGGAATCTTTCCACAATGACAAGTGGCTTTGGTTTATAATGGTTTCCAAGTGCATCACACAGCTCTTTGTACGATTTTGTGCTGGGTTTGTCTGGACTGACAAGGTTCTTCAAAAGTCTGTAGGCATCAGCTCCAATTACTGACAAGAAAACACTGACCTTTTTCTCATCTTTCACATCATTTGCTGTCGTCCACATGTCCAATCTTTCCATGTAAGATTCAAAATCTTCCTGTCCTTCTTTATACTCTCCTATCGCGCCAACCTGGAATGCAGCCATTGTGCAAACTTTGTAGTCTCTTCCACAGTTAAACTTCCACAAAGTTGAGATCTACTTGCTGCAAAGTTGTGTCTCTTAAAGGGGGATCCTCTTTTGTTAGAAAATCCCATCCACCTCGTCGCCACTGTAATATATTGGGTTCATATACTCTTATTAATAACTGAGACAGAGACACGATGTATCGTGGATGCCTGCTTGTTTACTGAATGAAAGAATCACTGGGAACCGGGAACACACAGAGAGATATCACATGCGCAGTATGAAGCTGGAGCGTACCATACTCAGCCATCAGGGGGAGCCGTGGTATAGACTAATACTATAGAGCCTAGAATGTATAGTAAATACATTACAGAAATGCTTTTAAACGGCTCAACTAAACACAATGTATAGGGATCCTATGAGATGTGGAGTCAGTGGTGTTACAGTAAGTGTGGATGGATGGATCTAGTCAAGTCACCATCACCTGTTCTCTCCCCAGGCCCCCACACACACGTAAAGCATGTTTGAGTACTTAGAAAAGCTCTATATAAATTCCAGATAATACAATATATTATTATTAATATTATTATAACCAGTTGTGTAAATGAGACCCTGTAGGAGAAGACATCTCAAGGTAGGAACCTGTCTTTCTTTCTTTCCTGCTGCTGTTGCTGATTGTGTTTGTACTGTTGTGTACTAATGCTGATTCAAGCTGTTGTTGTCATATTAGGACTCAATGACTGTTACTGGTCCTGAGATTGAAGAGTCTGTTGTGCTGTGAAGGTGGTCAGTTGTGTCATGGTACAGTCTGTGTATACTAGGCTGTGATGTGTGTTGTGTTGTGTTGTGTTGTGTTGTGTTGTGTTGTGTTGTGTTGTGTTGATGTTGATGATGTTGAAGTTGTGAGCTGTGACTGGCTACAGTGAATTGTGACAGGGTACAGTAAACATATACAAGTGAGTTGTGACAATTCTGCCTAGTTTACTATTTACACAAATTATCAAACATAACTACAGTACATAATGGCAAATATGCCAATATATACAACATTCTGCCACTAGATGTCGCTCTACACCTTCCCTCTCTGCTCTCTATACTCAGATGTGAAGTGTTGTGAGCTTGTAAATATGTATAATAATATATGTGTGGTTGTCAATATTATCCATTAGGATCCTTGATGCTCCATATACGCTGTCACTGGTCAAATATATAAACCTTTCTTTAATCTGACAAAATATATTTTTTTACTCAACCCATGACCACAGTAACTTTACTACATTTGCTGACAATTATGATACATTCCTACTGTAATGTACATGTTCACTGAAGCCTTTATAATTGACCTCAAAGCAATGAATACTAAATATATTTATTATATAACTAGTAAAGCAATATGAAAACCAAATATATTTAGTATAAAACTACCACCAAATATTTATTATAAAACTACAGGGTTTGAATACAACAATGTCTAGACAGACATTTCACACACACTTATTTTTTTTACTTTTTTACTTCAAGGTTATATGACATGTTAGAAAAAAACTTCCAATAAAGCAAAACGTGTATATAATTAAATGCTAAATATAAAAAGTATTAAAAACAAAACAACACAATTACATTATACTGTCAACATTCCCTTTACATTTTTTAAATTATTCCTTTGTTTTTCTCGTTTCCTTATTCCCTTCTTTGAACACCATGCCAACCTCCCATGTTTAGAATCACACACGCAAGACAGTGGGTTTAAATGTGTTGTGACCCTTTAAAGAGAGAAAGGAACATTATCTGCAATGTACAATGCATTCAACTATACTGTTTCAGGTTGTATATACTGTATATGATATGATACCACTGACTGTAGGCATTCCTCAAATATGTACAATATTCAATTTCCATTTCTGGATTATTAATATATCATATATCATATACCATAATATATCATGGGTAAATACTGTGTATAAAGCGTTTGTTTTGTATTTGTCATTTGTAAAAATGATTTAACATAGTGAAAATAGACGATCTACAAGCATACGACGCCTTGCTTGTAGATCTGCTATTTTCACTACTTTTGTTTGGCAGTCTTGTATGATGATGCAGGGCCTTGCTTTACGAAAAGTTCCTGGAAACCAGTGGTTCTCAAACTCATCAGGCCAGTAGGTACAACAGTACGTCCTCCCAGTGGAGGCAACAGCAGTGACAACACAGAAATAAATGTGTGCAGAGGAATTAATTAACATAACGACTAAAACTAAACAAAATGGATAATATATTCAAATACTGTTTCACATACGGTAGGTAGGCGTTATAAGAATGATTATGTACAATGTATTACTATTTCAGCTCTGTCAAAATACTTTATAAACATTAAGGATGTCCATAATTACAACACCAGAGGCAGCGCCACAGATCACTTTCAACCCAGAGTCAAAACCAACAAAGGGTCAAACTCTTTTTCTGCTATACCACCAAAATGTGGAAAGCCTTACCGAAGGTCATAAAGGAGTGTGGATCACTAGCATCCTTTAAAATTGCCCTGAAGAATCACTTACAGGCAGCAGCCATTCGCAACTGGTAAAAAACTAACCTAGCCCAACCCTACCCTCCCCTGCCCCTTCTTTGTATATACTGTTTATTTAGACTTACTGTTTTTTTGTTGTTGTTTTTCTTTACATATCTACTGCATAGTACTGTGTTCTATTTGTCTGTCATTCAATGTTATATGAGATACTTCAATGGTTTCCAGTGGAAATAAGCTTAGTCTTTTCATGGATCTCCTTTTAGTAGACCTTGTACCAGTGAACTGTACCGTCATGAAACTTTACCTTTTCCTATGCAAACTTCTAATAAAGTCTTCAATCAATCAATCAAAGCTCATATATGCAAGGATTATTGAAATATGTACAATGTAGCAACTACTACTAAATGAGCTCTCCAGCTTTTTTTGTGTTATCCTTTCAACAGATTGTGTACAAATCTAAGTTCACACATCAATCAAAAAATCATCAATCAACCAATCAATCATGTTTCAGGTATTATATGACATATTCTTCACTAGAGGCGGTAGGCGGCCGGCCTGTATGGTTATGTTATGATGACAGGGTTATGTCTGAGTCATAGGTCATATTAGTCCAGTAAAAATAAAGCTGATGTTGGAAAAAATTGTGTTATTTAGTTTTTCAACTGATTCTGACAGGAAATTAGGTCTACTAGCCAGGATAAAAAAATCTACCATAATCTGCTCACTGCAAATACCCACAGTGGCCAAATCAAGTTGGGCTCCCATCGACTTTCTATACAGGAGGAAAATACCCAGAAAAAAAAACTGCTTTAAGTAGGATGTGAGGGGTCTAACTAGGGGTTTGTCATGATGCTGAATCCATTGCAAGCATTTGTTTTGCACAAAAAACATTCATTGGCCCCAGAAAACGCCCACAAAACTGATGAAAAGTGATGACTCATCACTTTTCATCACTAAACCATAATTTTCTGGGGCCATTTTTAGCCCAAGGAATGTTTTTTGTGCAAAACAAATGCTTGCAATGGATTCAGCATCATGACAAACCCCTAGTTAGACCCCTCACATCCTACTTAAAGCAGATTTTTTTCTGGGTATTTTCCTCCTGTACAGAAAGTCGATGGGAGCCCAACTTGATTTGGCCACTGTGGGTATTTGCAGTGAGCAGATTATGGTAGATTTTTTTATCCTGGCTAGTAGACCTAATTTCCTGTCAGAATCAGTTGAGAAACTAAATAACACAATTTTTTCCAACCTGAGTGGATTTATTTCCTAGAATTACTAGACTATATACACCCTCCCATTGGCCTATTTTAATGCATGAACAGAACAATGTATTCAACTGTACTGTTTCAGGTAGCCTACTGTAGGCAGT
Source organism: Nannobrachium achirus (assembly GCF_963921795.1). NCBI lineage: Eukaryota > Metazoa > Chordata > Actinopteri > Myctophiformes > Myctophidae > Nannobrachium > Nannobrachium achirus. Next base: position 38,339,150 of record NC_137822.1, on the reverse strand, counting down.
CTGTAGGGATTCTATAGGGATGTTTCAGGTACTGTAGGCAGTCTATAGGGATTCTTCATGTGTGTGTCTGCGGTCTGGGTCATATATCTGCTCCACGTCTGCAGCCTCCCCTATGAGAGAGAGAGAGAGAGAGAGAGAGAGAGAGAGAGAGAGAGAGAGAGAGAGAGAGAGAGAGAGAGAGAGAGATGTAAATGGTGGCTGAAACAAAAGTACTAAACAACAGACAGGCCATAGTAACAGAGAGAAAACACTTACCTTGTGCTGAATCATGGAATCTCTACACACACACACACACACACACACACACACACACACACACACACACACACACACACACACACACACACACACACACACACACACAATGTCAGTTATTTACATGGACAAATAAGAAGCAGTTATTGGATTGCGATGTTACATTAGAGCTCTGCGTCTATCAGAAAGACATCATCATTGACATACAGACAGACTGAAATGTTGTTCATCATAATATAGAAAATGTTCCTTTTGAGCAGCCACCGTGTGGAAGTGTGAACACACAACACAGTACATGTCCTCCTCCAATAAGCAGGGTTTTATAAGCATTCCCTACATACTGTATGTGAAGTAGTTTATCAAATAGAACACAACAAGCAAGCCACCCATGTTTTATTGTAAAGCTCTCTGCAATTCATTCTGAGGGCTGCTGTTGATTCTTATTGTTGCAACAGTGAGGTTACCGCAGTCCAATAAGAAAGGCTTATGGCCAGAGTTCGAGTTATACTCCGAGAGCTATGGGGTCCCTCTATCGGCGCCGAAGGCGCCGCCGAAAAATAGGGCCCCCATAGTTATGGGGGTGGCCCCCATAGTTATGGGGGCCCTATTTTTCGGGTATAAAGTCGGCTAAAACGAGTATTTTCCTATATTAAATCATATTAAATCAGGTATTTTTCGGTATATAGTCTGGATTTCTTGGTACCAACAGTCAGACAACAAGTGCCAGTTTCATAAAATCATTCAGTTCCCAGAGCTTTTCAGTTAATCTACTTAGTTACTTTACACCACTGTCTACAACAGCAAGCAAACATTTTAGCCTGTGAACCTGTCTACAACAGCAAGTATGATGGTTCCCAAACTTTTTAGCCCGTGAACCAAGAGACATTACTACCTTGTACCAAACAAGTAGTGAAAATAGCAGATGTACAAGCTCACAACGAGTTGCTTCGCACTGTGTTCAGTGCGTTGTGACCCATACAACGTGTCCGCCACATCGGTCCAGACCCCAGTGTTAGGAAACAGCTAGCCTCGGAAACCCAGGCTTCATTGGCGATGGTTCTGGTACACCATAGCCATTAGCCACTAGCTAGCCCAAACGTTAGCCTAGCCAGGCAGCACAACATAGCATTCATTCATCATTACAAGCCTATAGCCACGAGCCCACGACTCACCAGTGAGGACGCCAGGGCTAGCAGAGGGCGATGTTTAATGCCTTCAAAGCCTAGGTTGTGTTGTCTTGGTGTTCTGTATATTCCTTTATGGCCGTATTGTTATAATCCACCGAGTCCATGACGCATCAGTTACGCACGGAGAGACAGACGTTCAGACAGACAAGTTAAAAGGGAAGTCCTTTGAAAGCCATTTCCTCTATGAACAGTGCCCAGAAGCACATTTCAAAACAAGAGCCTTTCTTTTTTTTTTTTGTCTATACAATCGATCATTCAACACATGTTTATTTTGAAATTGTACTGGAAATAGAAGTAGCCAATAGCTCCTACTTCACGCCACTGATGTCAGAGCCTCTACTTGCCGATCGGCAATATTTTCCCCCCAACCCCCCTTTAGGGGGTGCGGTGGGACGTGGGGGAGGGGGTGCGGCCGCACCCCCAGCACCCCTACTTCCCTCCGTTTAATAGTAGGATTAAACGGTGTGATGTCATTGTTCAGTCTTACTTTTAAGTTTTAAGTTTAACCATCAATATTTGTTCCTTTTCTCACTCACCTCCAATATAAATTTAATTCCATGATATTTACTTCTTTCAGAGGTAGCAAAAGTGAATTGTAAACGAGCTGTTTTCCCCCCTTTCCATTTGCAAATAGGCCTACATTTATGGACTGACCATTTAGTGAAGCCTATAATGATTATAATTTTAATAATGATTACATAGCCTACTTTTATTCTCATAATTATTTATTAATGTGGGTGTGCATGCGTGGTTTGGGTAACAGCATGTGTACAGTATGTGTGTCCACTAAACACAAACAGTGCTGTGTTGCTCAAATTAACTTCACATTGTAAAATGAAGACAAGATTCAACGTATTCTCCTCCACTAGTCCACTCCAGTCCCCTCTCCTCAGCTGCTCACTGCACGGAGCGTTCGTCTCTCTTCTTCCTCACTGTGCAAAATTCAGTCCTCTCAACTATCTCTATCTCGCTAGCGCCCCCGCTACAAACAGTGCAGGCGGCTGGCTGTATTGCACCTATGTTAACTGCACTCCTTGCACTGTGAAACTGAAAATCCTTGTGTTATGAAAATTCGATATTTGCCGGCAATGTATGGTGGGAATACGTTTATCTATTTGGACATTTAGGTATGATATGTGGGACTGTCAGTAAAAAAAAAATAATAATAAAAAAAAAAAAAAAAAAAAAACACACTTGGGAAAAAAAAGAGACCCCATAGGGGTTTTTGACTATGGGGTCCCAGACTTTATCTATGGGGGCTAAGCCCCTACTGGCACCCACATAACTCGAACCCTGCTTATGGCCTTACACACAGGATCTGATTTTCTGCACTGAAAAAAAAAACGCACCATATTGTCTGAATGTGGACAAATTCTGACCCGGAGGTCATGGAGATGCCACGTGTTCATTTATTTATTTATTTATTTTCAGCGCAGAAAATCGGACCCTGTGTGCAAAGGTCTTTAAAAAACCATTGTAACATGACTAGACACTGCTGCATTTTATAAATAGAAGCCATGGAACCTGCCTTCATATTCAGCTGCTAATGAAGAGGTGTCTGCTCTTTCACCTCCTGAGTAGAGAAGAAAAGATGTCAGTGATGTATAAGTCAGTTTAAAACATTAACACCAACTTCAGAATAGGGTTTTTGAGCAGTGTTGCCAACTCCCCAGTAACGGAAGTAGCTATAGTGGCTCTCCCAGAAGTACGGTAGCTAGAAGTCAGTGGGGTGGGTTGCACGCGAACAAATGCACATTTTTCTTTTCTTTTTTTTGCACAGCAGCAGTAAATATAAACAATTGTCTTACCTGTTTGGGATAAAGTTAACTCACTCCACACAGGCCAGGCCCAGCGTGAGCGTGTGGGTGTGTGTGTGTGTGTGTGTGTGTGGGTGGGTGGGTGGGTGTGTGTGTGTGTGTGTGTGTGTGTGTGTGTGTGTGCGCGCGTGTTTGTGTGTGTGTGTGTGTGTGTGTGTGTGTGTGTGTGTGTGTGTGTGTGTGTGTGTGTGTGAGACCACTAGCAGCAGGGGGAGGAGGAACCAAGCCGATGCGAGGAAACCAGAGAGAGAGAAAGAGACGCAGCGTGTGCGTTTGTGTCACTGATGAGAAGCAGGCAGGCAGCAAATGGAGGCAGAGAAGGAAATGGAAGAAAAAAATACGGTTTTATCTCTGGCTCTTGTCAACAATATGTGTCCCCAAATCACCAGAGAAAGTATCTAGATTTGTCGCTAGTAGCTTTTCATTAATTAAGTCTCTAGGGGGGTCTGGAAAGTAGCTAAATCTAGCGACAAATCTCCTAAGTGATTTTGAGCACATTTCGGTTCGGCACAGTGGAATGGAATGTAAATGTCTGATTGTTGCGTTGGTTTTGTTGTTGTTGTTGTGTGCCTTAGCTGTAAGATATACAGTACCAGTCATGTTGTTGTTGTGTGACTACTTAGCAGTAAGATATACAGTACCAGTCAAGCCATGGTGACTCATGGTTGCTCGTGGTGATTCTTGTCCCCTCGTGGATCGCATTGTCTGGAGTGGAATTACTATGACACAAACACATAAGCACACACAAACAGACAAAACCCACACAAACAAATGTCAGGGGGGTGATGCTAAATTGTGCTGATGTTGTTTTTGTTGCCAAAGTACTGTCAGCAGACTTCAAATAATAAATGCCATTTAATAACATAGATGGAAACAATGAGGATCAAAGTTCTCAGTCGCCAATCTGTGATTTCTTCAACTGGTTAGCTGTATGTAGAAGAGTTGTTGCATAGGTTATAACAGTATTACTAAAACATCATAATTCTAAACACTGTATTGTGCAAATTGTTGGGAAACAGCACTATTGTGGAGGGGCTCCATTCATGCCGATTCATTAATCACAGATTGTGATTGGCCCGACAAAGTTGTTCAGTTGTGATATTTAATTTGTGTTTTAATCCATGGAACCTGCCTTCATATTCAGCTGCTGATGAAGAGTCTTCTGCTCCTTCACCTCCTGAGTACAGAAGAAAACATATTAGTGTTGTATAAGTCAGTTTAAAACATTAACACCAGTTCCAGACTTGCATATTATGTCTCAATGTTTTGTTGGTTTTGGTGTGAGGCTTCTTAAATGTTGTCAGTGAGATAAGAGCTACTGTCGGCTTGCTTCACCTGCCATGCTTTAGAATTACTTTATTCAAACAATAGAAACTATAAATACAATTACTAATATCTCTGATTATTTGGATTATTTATGTTTTTGTCTTGCAAGCTCTTGCGAGCTTGTTGATCGGCTATATTTGAAAATGTCTAAAGTTAACGTTTGCGTGATACTGTCATACAAGTATGAAATAGGGAATTCATTTGAAATGATGAAATATGAAGATAAAAGTTGCCTGCGTGACAGGGTAAATTCATGAGGTTTAACTCCAGACCAACTCTCATCACAAACCGTACACATAATGTTCTAAACCTCACTCACCTTCAGCATCAACCACACGCTGAGGCCCACATGAAGAGAAGATCTTCTTTATACAACCTGATAACATAACATAACATAATTCTGGTAGACCATTATACTTCAATGAAAATGTGATGTACAGTAAATGATATGCTGGTTAGGCGGAGGGCAGATAGACTGACAGGCCCCTCCCACAAACTTTAAAGCCACTCGTTGCCAATAGCAATGGAATCTGAAAAGATCGTTTAGGCTTGTGTGTTATGCGTATGTACATCATGTTTTTTCCTTTCCTTTTAAAAGTCTGTGTGAACCCGGAGGTCTGGTGAGGGGTTAAGAAGCAACCACAGAACCACCAGATCAGAGGAAGAGACTGTCACTGTTGCCAGCAGGCAAACTACTGTGTGCATGAGTACATTAACGATCATAAATCTGTTCTAAAATGATAAACTCCTGTAAGTTATTGTGACTTTGTGTGAACTGTATGTACATGCTCAGATAAATGATGTAATGTCTCTTCCCCTGAAAAGCTTAACCAAAAAAAAATTGGTTACAAAAATAATTAAAAAAGGTAGGCCAGCGGTAGCAAAAAGTGTACTGTTAAATGATGAATGGCAGAAAATATTTTGAGGCCGAAATGGGCATGAGTTGATTGAATGACCAATGGAAAGAGTTGGAAACGTGAAGCGGCCTGTTATAGCGCCAACTTGAAACCAATTTAAAATATTACACAACAACAGAAAACAACATAATCGTCATATAAGGTTTCAGAGTAACTCACCAGAAGATATCCAACCTGCCATCAAAATGAATGCAAGGAGGAGAGCAACGATACCCCATCTATGCATCAGTGGATTTCCTGAATGAATGAATGAATGAATGAATGAATGAATGAATATTCATCATTTGTGGGTTACATTTGCTTTGTACGGCCCCCCATAATCCGTCCGTCCGTCCGTCCGTCCGTCCATCCGTTAACCCCTCCCTCTATCCATCTATCGATCAATCACTGTGGTGTGAATCACAGTGATCGATCACCACGCACGCACGCACAGCCTACCTGTGGGGAGCAGTAGCATTGGTATTTGCTCTGTGTCCCAGAAAGGGTGTTGAATAGCACAGGCCGGGCTATAGGCTGTTCCAGTTGGGAGATCTAGCTGGCTTCTCACTGTGTAGAGTCCATCTGGGTGACTCTGGGTGTCCTCTCTGGGTACAGACGAGTCGTTGTCCATGTTCTTCCAGACGATGGAGGCTGCAGGTTTTCCCCTTTCAGCTGAACACACAGCCACCCACCTGTCACCCTGCCACTGCAGACTGGCTGACACATGAGGAGGGACTGGACACAACACAAAGACACAGTCGGACACTCACTGAATATATCAAATACCAGTTCAATGATTACACAAATGGCTGCAACAAAGTCTGTTCTATATGCCCAGTGTGTTAAATGACAGACTTACCTCTGACAGATAGTGTATAGATGACAAAGTCACTCCGTTGGTTGTAAGCAGACTCACAGGTGTAGACCCCCTCGTCACTGTTTGAGATGTTTGGGATGAGCAAGTAGGATTCACCAGTAGATGTGTTGTGGAGAGTCTTCTCATCCTCACAGGAGTTTTGACCATCGCTGTTAAAGTCCATCTGACACCGCTTGTCCTTTAAGTCTACTGTCCAGTTTGTGGAAAGCATCTCGCCCCACATTTTGATGCAATCCAGGGTAGCGTTGATCCCCTGGTTGACCGTTTCATTTCTGTAGACTGAGCAACAAAAACAACTACGTTAATACATCTAGATATGTGTTTAAAATTAAAATATAAGGATACTGTAATCTCACTGATAATATCCTGATAGGAACAGTGGGCATCTTAACCCAAAAGGACATACAGTATGACTTCTCCAAGGTTTCAACACAGTACATTCACTTACACTTTATTAAATTAAAAATAGTTAATTAAAAATATACGAGGAAGAAATGTGGGCACTTATGTCATTGGATATCATTGGCCTACTGGCAGTGTACACATTGACATTTGACAAAGATTGATTCAGTGGTTTGTGGCATTATCCCCACAGGTGGATTTCTAGTCTCGCCTCACAGAGTCAGAGTGGAGAGAAAAGAAAAAAATATGTTTAATTTTGTGAGTTCAATTTAAGCAAAACCAATCAATAAACCACTCAATCAATCAAAATGGGCCATTATAAGTTGCCCACCTACAGTATGACATCTGCCAGACCATCCAAACAAAGCTGGTTGCAACCAGATCTGGTTACTTCTATCTTTGCATTCTCATTCAAACTGTAGCCTACCTGTGGAGGCTTGTGGCTTGATGATTTGCTCTGTGTCCCAGAAAGGGTGTTGAATAGCACAGGTCAGTTTGTCTGTGTCTACTCCCTCTGGGAGATCTAACTGGCTTCTCACTGTGTAGAGTCCATCTGGGTGACTCTGGGTGTCCTCTCTGGGTACAGACGAGTCGCTGTCCATGTTCTTCCAGACGATGGAGTCTGCAGGTTTTCCCCTTTCAGCTGAACACACAGCCACCCACCTGTCACCCTGCCACTGCAGACTGGCTGATACATGAGGAGGGACTGGACACAACACAAAGACACACTGAATACTGAATAGTAACACGGTCATCAAATACCAGTTCACTGTTTACATAAATTACAACATATGCCCAGTGAGTGAATGTCTTACCTCTGACAGATACCTTATAGATTGCAAAGTCACTTCCTCCTTTGTGCACAAATGTACAGTTGTAGACCCCCTCGTCACTGGTTGAGATGTTTGGGATGAGTAGGTATGGTTCACCAGTAGATGTGTTGTGGAGAGTCTTCCCATCCTCACAGGAGTTTTGACCCTGACCATCGCTGTCAAAGTCCATCTGACACTGTTGCTTCTTCAAGTCTATTGTCCAGTTTGTGTGAAGCATCTCGCTCCATGTCTTTCTGGTGCATGTCAGGGTAACATTATCCCCCTGGTTGACAGCTTCATTTCTGTCAACTGAACAACAACAAAGCAACATTATATTAATACATTTTGGAGAAATATGTAAACCCACCAATCAGCCTCATGTTGCTGCTAACAGCCCACTTTAGCTTGTTTCACTGTATTTCAAATGCACGCCACGCCAATTTCTGATTATTTCATTTCATGCCATTTTGAATTGTAATCAAGCAAGAAAGATGAAAAAGAAAGAAAGAAGATCATAACATTTCAAATATAAAAGCAGCTCATTGCCATCTGTCCTCAGTCAGATAAGATTATGTTCAGTACTGACCCACTGTAGACCATTTATTTCGTCTCACCTCTCACTTCCATCCTACTCTCTTGTGACTCTCCAAGGTCAGAGATGTTACACTTGTAGAATCCTTCATCAGACTTGTAAACGTTGTGGATGGTCATCTGTCCTGTAGACTCGGCACTGATGAGGGATCCATTTTTATAGAAATCAGCTGGGAGGTCAGAGGTTGGTTTACCAGTTGTCTTGTCTTTGTACAAGCAGTGGAGCGTGACATTACCTCCCTGCGTCACAGGAAGTACTGGACTCTCCAGGATCACATCTGCAACCAATAGCAGGTTGAGTTATGAACATAAGGACCACCATTTAATTATGTGCCATGATTATGGTATTTTCTCTAGCTCAACATTTCTTTACTTTAGATTGTAAACCACCTGGCATTGTTTAAATTGCGAGGATAGCTTGCTCAAGTATTGTGCTAGTAGTAGGGGAGAGTGGGGTAAACTGAGACACCGAGTAAACGGAGACACCACTGCATCTAGGCAATGGAACACATTTGTGGTCATGTGACCATTATATTTTCAAGCCCCTTGAATTTCCCCCTTGCCATGAGTGAGAGGACCTGATAGTGCTGTGGAAAACATGCTTTTTTCACAAAAATATGTTTTTTGGTTAACACTTAAGTAGGCCTAATGCTTAAGTAAAACATTAATTAAGCACTACCTAAGCATTACTTAAGCATTCATTCATGAAGGAATTCATCATTAATTACTGCTTTAATTAAGAGTATTAGTTAAGCATGAAACTTAACATATGAATTCATATGAGCCCACACATGGGGGGTTTATAGATCTCCTTTTTTCGGTCAGTTCTATGCCCGGGACAAGTGCTCGGGGAGGTGGGGAGGATTACCGAGGAGACTCAGTCCCCGATACTGTGTTCCAACTAGAGATGGACATCGGTATCGGCCGGTATCGAAAATCGGCCGGTATTATATAAAATCGGCCTCAATCGGTGACCGGCCGGTCCTAACGTAATTTCCGGTTTTCCGCCGATCAAAAATGACACGCATTCGCAGTACGCAACATGTGGCTCAACGCGCGCTGACCAAAACAAAGCAGCAGCGAAGCTAACGCTAACAGACTCATGAAGAAAACAAGTCGCAGATTTGGACTTTTCACTGTGTGCCAGGATGATCCAAAACTCGCTCTTTGCATTGATATTACCCGTTCGCTCAAATAAATAACTCCATCTCATTACAGTACATCTGAACAAAAGCAACGATGCGAGCTGAACGGGGCTATAGTGTTCCGTCTATCTCTCTCGCTCTCTCTCCCCGTCCCTCCCTCCCTCCACACACACTCTGACTCTCACACCCACAACGAACAGCAGAGCAGTGGTGACTGGCTGCGTGAGTTTAATGTCCGTGAAGCGTCTATTTTCTTTTCCGTGCGAATCGTCTATTTTACGTGCTATCAACAGTGATTTTCCGATGTTTCCTCCCTGTTGGTAGCCAGCCACACATATCCCAAATATTGCGCTACATAAATGCATGTAATCATGAGCAGCATGAGTGTCCACTGTAGCCTGCTTGTTTAGCGTCCTGTGCTAAGATAAACACTTCTCTGGGTCTGATCACCCAATGTTGCCAGGTTTTGTTTTTGAGAGAGAAACAAGCAACCAGGGGGGTTGCTTGTTGATACTAATGACAGTATAAAAACAGAAAGGATTGCCAAGCCAATTTCACCAGCATATTAATAACAATGATAATAATAATAGTTAAATAGCACCAGCTTTAATTTTTCAAGTACAAACATTGCACTAGATTGAGTTCAAGTTTTATTTTCTTAAGTTAACTCAGTGCTGCTTAAAAAATTGTTGATTGTGACATTGAAAGTCAACTATTCCAGTGTTTAACTGGGGTACTACGAGTACCCCTGGTGATACCCAGAGGTACTGCATGGGATACTGAAGAAATTACATGGTAGAATACCAGCCAACTGAGATGTGTTTTTGAATTTTGTTGATCAGTTGATGATTGGTTGTTGATTACTAGTTATTGACATGAAAACTGACTGAATCTTATTGTCAGTGTTGAAAATAAATCTGCTCAGGATGCACTGTTTGAAACTCACTCCATTTCTTATTTGTGATGTTATATTGTTGAACAGGGGTGTTATGCATATAGCCTACCATAGTTGTGGTTTTAATTGCAGTTATATAAGCAAAATGTTGTCTGGGAAAGGGAGTACTTGGATAAAAAAATCATGGAAAGGGTACTCAAGCCAAAAAATATATGGTGTATTGTATAATTATTGTTCTTTCTTAGATAGAAAATCGGTATCGGAAAAATCGGTATCGGCAGATCAGAATTTAATAAAACCGGAAATCGGAATCGGCCAAGAATTTTGCAATCGGTCCATCTCTAGTTCCAACTGTTACTTAATAGTTCGTTACTAGTTAGTTACAAGGTATTTGGACCTCGAAGTAATTGGGGAAATATGTAAACCCACTAATCAGCCTCATGTTGCCACTACAGCCCACTTTAAATCTTGTGTAACTGTTGAACAGTAGCTTGTTTCACTGTATTCCAAATGCATGCCATGCCCATTTCTGACTATTTCATTTCATGCCATTTTGAATCAAGAAAGAAAGATGAAAAAGAAAGAAGATCAAAAAATGTCAAATATAAAAGCAGCTCATTCTCAGCGGTCCTCAGTCAGATGAGATTATGTTCAGTACTGACCCACTGTAGACCATTAGTTTCAAACTGATTAGACTACTTATCGACCTGGGGCTCATGACCCACAAATTAATCTTTCTCTTTCTCTTAAGGTGCCTCCACACCGAAAATACAACAGGAGACTTGTTCAAACTGTTCACAGACTGCAAAGAACTGCAAAGAACTGCAAAAAACTAAGCACATTGAATTTTCCAGCCGACTGTATGCCGACTGTAATTACTGTACAGTTTTGCGCATGCGCACTGTGTTGCCATATCGGCTCGTTACAAGCGACTTTGATCCTGTTTTCCTATAATGTTGCTAGTTGTGGGTTACTTTTGTTTGGGCATGTTTCTGAATTGAAGTTGCTTATTTGGCCTTGCTTTCAACATTCTTTTCGAAAATAGCTAATGTAATAGAGCTCAATAGGTGAAACCGGACGCTTCTTTAGGCCTTGTTTTCATAGACCTGGTCGCTTGTTTAACTCACAGAATCTGGCAAACGGGGAGCAGAAGCGGAGATGCTTCCTGTCCGGGGTTTTCTTCTCCTCACACCAAAACAACACACATCACTGTTACTAGCGTTGCCTTGGAGTTGATAGTATAGGAAATTGAGAGTTGAGATTGTGAATATGCTGTTTAGTTAAAATGTGCAACGGGAAAATGTCTCTGGCTTATTTAGGCTTGGTTTTGCTGCAGCAGTAGCAAACTAATGGTTCATTACAACTCACTACAATTCACCGACGTCCAGGGGCGACTCTACAAAACTGAGCAAGTCCAGTCTTCCAGTTTTCCGTCGATAACGTTCCCGACCCGCTGCCGAAAACCTACCGATGAGCTCCCGTTCGGCAACAGCCGCTTTCCGCCGCTATCCGCCGCCGATTCGGCCACAAATCTGTTTGGTTAAAAGTGGCCTTTAGAATTACTACTCACTGTCCTCTGGTGTTCTGGCGGTGACATTGCTGCTCCAGTCGCTCCAGTATCCGTAGCCCTCCTTGTGTGGTTTACATCTGACCTGACACACGTACCTGGTGTACGGCCTGAGGTACTGCAGCATGAACGACTGGATGTCCTTGCCCGGGTCTTCCAGAGGAATCTGAATATCGACCACAACCCAAAAGACAACATCCCTACACGTCAACACGGGCGCCCACAAATTCACACCCACAATTGTGACAGCGGCCCCACTTCGGGTAAGGGAGAACGGTGTACTGTAAGCCAGCCCATAGAAAGTCATTGCACTTCAACTGTGATTAGCCTAATATTAAAGTAATCCTACATGAAATGAAGACAATATTGATTTAAATAAAAATATGTTTCAAATGTATGGACCGAATCTGCCAACATATCTTCTTGTTTTCTAAATAAATGATAAGTGTCACATTTAATTTGCCACTTGAATGGGTTACACATCATGTTAACAGATCAGAGGGGAGACGGCAGAAAGAGAACCTGTCGCTTTTCAGTGACATCACTGTCTTTACTGCTGTGCATCTACGAGCGCCGACTTTGAAGATCCTGACCTTTTCAACTACAGAGTGAATTCTCCAGGTTAGAATTAATAAAAAAATAACTTGCAAGACTCCGACTGGAAGAGGCAAGATGCAATAATGTCCCAAAATAAATAAACTAATTATACATGAGAGGCAAGCGTATCTGGGTATTGAAAACCTCAAGGGATGCGTTTGTGAGTCGGTGGAAAAATGGATGTTTGAGTTGCTTTGGTTTTGCTTTGACATTTTATATTGTATTTGTCTATGGATTTTTGCATGTTTTGTGAGATTGTTTTGTGTGGTATTGCTGTTATTTATCAATTTTGAGTTGCATGAGATGTTTTATTAGTGTTGCATGTTAATCTATACTTCCACTGCACTAACCAGTTGATTGACAGAAGACCTGCACCTGTGTTTGGGATGTGGCCACTTGATGATCGAGGAGCCCTATATAATGGAGAAGGAAGCAGAAGGCCAATGGGGAGAGCAGGAGAAGGTGTTGGAGAGGAGCAGAGCAGCTACTGCTGGCTAGGGGCCGGTGCACACCAGCTGGATGCCAGTGGCAGCCATGTAAGAAGTCGACTCAAGATGGGCTCTAATAAGTCCCGTGAGAGCCATGCCTTCGACTATACTGTGAGAGCCACGGCCACGATCCCCGGAGGGTGTGCCCGGCCCGGCCCGTGGGGGGGGATGCCCAGGGAGATACTTTACTTCATAGCTTTGCTTTATGTCCCAAAGTTCAAACATATTGGATTAACATGTTCACATTACTATCTAAAATACTTAAAATGATCCCCTCATTGTCATTCTGGGAGTATCTGATCAAAGCTGAGTACAAAGCTAACAAAACATCAGCAATGTTTCCTATCTTATGGTCTCATTATCGCAAGGAAGTTGCTTCTTATGCATTGGAAGAAAAAAGATGCGCCAACCACAAAGATGTGGCTCAGTGACCTTAGCAACATGTTACATCTTAAAAGGATTAGATATACTCTTGGGGACAAACTTTCATATTTTGATAAAGTATGGTCGCCTTTCATAGCATACCTCGCATCTATATTTGGCTGGTCGGGTGTCAATGATGGTGGAGTAGGGATGGGTGGGAAGGGGATGGACAGAGATACTACTTAAAAATCATGACTTGTATGTTTTCTATTGTTTGTATGTATATGTATTATTTATTTATGTTAACTGTTTCATTGTGTTTTTTTGTAAATGTATAACATTTGATTTTGTGTGGAAACAATTAGAAAAAATAGCATGCATTGTTGCATTTATCTCTGACTTATAGTAATTTGCTTAAAAACATTTGAAACTAAAAAGGCCAAATTAAACACATGGGGCACTTTATTAGAACACAAACATTTTTTTGCTACGGCCTCAGTAGTCAACCACTGAAAATGTGTTATTTCATGATGCCTCTCATTGGGCCTCTTATTTTTTTTTTATTTATCTCAAAGTGCATTAGATTGAATGAAGCATTTTCATTGCAAATAAAAAATTCAAAAATCCCTGTCTCTCCATGTCTTTGGTAAACATTTGATACAATCAGGAGAGAAAACTCAGGAACTCAGATACAGGATAAACAAGTGAAATTGGCAAATGATGAAACAAAAGAATTAGACTAAATTGGAACGGGAACTCTATACATTTTCTGTATTTATAATATAATTTATTATTTTATTTATATATTTTGATTTATGTAATTTTTTGTCCTCCATAGATTAATGGGTACTCTCTCCTGATTGGATTAAATTGGCAACACATTCGGTTTAAAAATGTGATCGTAATCATTGCTATAGAGTTGTTTGTTCAGCAACAAGGGCCTCCCTGTTAAACTGTAACAGAACTTACTTTTTTAATGTAACTTTTGAGTCAAGTCTTCTGAAAAACATATTTTTGCAATTTACAATTTAGGCATTTAGCAGACACTCTTAATCTGGCTCTTATGACAACAGGTATAATGGGGTTTTTATTAAAGGGTAGGGCATTCACAGAGATCTCCATATATAGGCATAAAATGGATGCCCGTATGCGGAGCTGATGTCGGTCAGAGTTTTCCGGAACCGGTACTGTGTCTGCAGAGATCTCCATATATGGGCATAAGTGGACAAAGGCAAACAGATGGTCAAAACGGGTCCTATGACAACAGGTATAATGGGGTTTGCATTAAAGGGTGGGGCATTCATTCCCTACACGCACGAAGCTTCCGAGGCTCTTCAAAATAAAGCGTAAGTGAACGGCGGCAGCAGCAACAGCTAGAAATGTTAGAAACTTTGGCTTCCGTTGTGTTAAAGGGTGGGGCATTCATTCCCTATTTCAAATTCGGCACGCGCGTTCCCTGCCGCAGCAGGTAGTGTAGTGCCCGGCCTCGACCCGACCCGATACGCGATTTTCTGGAACCGGCACGAAAGGATCGGATAGATGTCCATATATGGGCATGAAATGGATGCAGACAGACAGATAAAGATATCTCCATATATGGACATAAATGGACACAGGCAAACAGATGGCCAAAGATCTCCATATATGGGCATAAAATGGACACAGACAGATACAGATATCTCCATATATGGGCATAAATGGACACAGGCAAACAGATGGTCAAAACGGGTCCTATGACAACAGGTATAATGGGGTTTGCATTAAAGGGGGAACCGGCACTGTGTCTGCAACACAGTCGGAGGCACAGACAGATACAGAGATCTCCATAATGGGTATAAAGGGGCACAGACAAACAGATACAGAGATCTCCATATATGGGCATAAAATGGATGCAGACAGACAGACAGACAGACAGACAGACAGACACAGATATCTCCATATATGAGCATAAATGGACACAGGCAAACAGATGGTCAATACACGAAAGGTTCGGATTCTGATGTCTGACATCAGGGTTTTCCATATGGACATCTGTGCATAAAATGGATGCAGACAGACAGATACAGATATCTCCATATATGGGCATAAATGGACACAGGCAAACAGATGGTCAAAATTCTCCATATTGGGCATAGAATGGACACAGACAGATACAGGTATCTCCATATATGGGCATAAATGGACACATGCAAACAGATGGTCAAAACGGGTCCTATGACAACAGGTATAATGGGGTTTGCATTAAAGGGGCAACCGGCACTGTGTCTGCAACACAGTCGGAGGCACAGACAGATAGAGAGATCTCCATAATGGGCATAAAGGGACACAGACAAACAGATACAGAGATCTCCATATATGGGCATAACATGGGTGCAGACAGACAGATACAGATATCTTCATATATGAGCATAAATGGACACAGGCAAACAGATGGTCACTACGGGTCCAACAGATATCTCCATACAGTATATGGGCATAAAATGGATGCAGACAGACAGATAACTCCATATATGGGCATACATGGACACAGGCAAACAGATGGTCAAAGCGGGTCATACAGAGATCTCCATATATGGGCATAAAATGGATGCAGACAGACAGATATCTCCATAATATGGGCATAAATGGACACACGCAAACAGATGGTCAAAACAGATCCTATGACAACAGGTATAATGGGGTTTGCATTAAAGGGCGGGGCATTCATTCCCTATTTACATCGTTCCCGAGTTGGCCAGGTCGCCGACGAGACGCTCGGCCGCAGCCGAGCTTCTAGTTTAAGAAATAAAACAAGGTTTTAGAAACATAAGGTTTTACCAAAGGTTGCATTATACCATGAAAAACCTTGTCGCTTGTCTGACTGTCCGGCTGTTCAGGAAGTGATGTCAGTGTGATGTCACATGTTTTTCAGTACAGGAAGTGATGTCACGTGACATCACTTTTATGCCCATATATGAGTCATTCTGTACCACATCACTGTGACTCACTGTCACTGTGCCACATCACTGCTCTGAAGTTGATTGCATGGCAAAGCAGTTGATCACAGTGATGTGGTACAGAATGACTCATATATGGGCATAAAAGAGATGTCACGTGACATTGTACAGAAAATGGAGGCCGAAAATGAGATTGTTACCCCCTTATGCCCATATATGGAGATCCACAGGCATCAAACCAAGGCCCTACGTTTTATGCCCATATATGGAGATCCACAGGCATCAAACCAAGGCCCTAACTCACCAAGGCCCTGCTTGGCATTACTAATTAACGTACGTTTTTTTTTGCCCATCTCCATGTATGGGCATAACATATTATTATTAATAATATTAATATTATTATTAATAAAGGATCAAATAAAATAAAAAGTCCATATATGGTCATTCCCAGAAAAAGAAAAAAACCTTTATGCCCTATATGGAGATTTCTGATGTCATAAATCCCAGGCCGAAAATGAGAATGTTAGGGTACCCCCTTATGCCCATATATGGAGATCCACAGGCATCAAACCAAGGCCCTAACACACCAAGGCCCTGCTTGGCATTACTTACGTACGTTTTATGCCCATATATGGAGATTCCTATATTGTCAATATTAAGGACATTATACGTACCCTTGAACGTGTGGTCTCTAACCAGCTTTCTCTCCATCTCTCACAGAACAACCTACTGGATCCCAACCAGTCAGGTTTTAAACCGGCCCATTCCACAGAAACGGCACTCCTAGCAGTCACAGAAGCACTCCATGCTGCCCAGGCTGCCTCCCACTCTGCAGTCTTGATTCTTCTGGATCTATCAGCGGCTTTCGACACAGTGAATCATCAGCTGCTCCTGGACACCCTTGCTGACCTAGGCATCACCGGGACGGCACTAAAGTGGTTCTCCTCCTACCTGTCGGACCAGACCTACCAGGTCTCATGGAAAGGTTTGCTTTCATCCCCCCGAACCCTCCAAACGGGAGTCCCCCAGGGATCCGTTCTTGGCCCTCTCCTTTTCTCCCTGTACACTAAATCCATTGGTGCTGTCATCTCTGCTCACAACCTATCCTATCACTGCTATGCTGATGACACTCAACTTTTTTTGTCCTTCCCTCCTTCTGCCACCCAGGTGGAAGTACGCATCGCTGCATGTCTGGCCGACATCTCACAGTGGATGTCAGCCCACCACCTCAAGCTGAACCCGGACATGACGGAGCTTCTCTTCTTCCCAGCTAAGTCTTGCCCCATGCAAGATCTCACTATTTCCATAGATAATGCATTGGTGACGTCATTTCCAACTGCTAGAAACCTTGCTGTGGTCCTGAACAGCCAGCTTTCATTCAAGGCACACATTGCATCAGTCACCCGGTCCTGTAGGTTCACACTCTATAACATCCGTAAAATAAGACCTTTCCTCACCCAGGAGGCAGCCCAGCTCCTCATCCAGACATCTGTCATATCAAAACTTGACTATTGTAACTCTCTCCTCACTGGTCTTCCGGCATGTGCACTTAAACCTCTCCAACTGATCCAAAATGCCGTGGCACGACTGGTCTTCAACCAGCCTAAGTTCTCACATGTCTCCCCCCTTCTCCGCAGCCTCCACTGGCTCCCGGTTGCGGCCCGCACTGAATACAAAACACTGATGCTGACCTTCAAAGCAGCCAAAGGTATGGCGCCTCCATACCTCCAAAACCTGATCAACCCCTACACCCCCACCCGTTCACTTAGATCAGCCAACACAGGGATGCTGACAGAACCTTCGCTGAAGGCCCCAGGACAGAAATCCACTCGTCCGAGACAGTATGCCCTCCTGGCCCCCAAGTTGTGGAATAAACCTCCTGTCGCACTTAGAACAACAGACTCACTCGCTAGCTTTCGCCGTGGACTGAAGACTCACCTTTTCAGACTCCACCTTGACCCATAGCACCACTCAATGACCATACATGAAGCTAGTTCTCTTTACTGATTTTATTGTTTTAGATTGATATTCATATGCATTTGTTATATTGTTGTTGATGTTCTGACATGTTATCTTGTTATTATAGTACTGTATTATCTGCTTATTGTAAGTCGCTTTGGATTAAAAGCGTCTGCTAAATGCCTAAACTGTAAACTGTAAACTGTAAGGATTTTATGTTATCAATATTAAGGACATATGGGCGGTGTGTTCCTCCCTCCGCATCATCAATGCCCACACTCTAGGTGGGGTTGGTGATAGGGCCTTTCTGTGTGGAGTTTGCATGTTCTCCCCATATCTCCTAGGGTTGATACCCTCACAAAAACATGAACAAACTCTCCCCAGAATGACAACAACTAGAATCGTCAGAGAAACGCTGTGGTTGGCCAGATGGCCAAGAATTGGCGCGACCTCACCGAGGTCGCATGTCACCCTGAGGTCGCAAGTCACCCTGAGGTGTCTTACGAGTGATATATTGCATATACTCTATATATTTCCAAATATTCACCCGGCACATCGACTGCCATTCAAATGGACGTAATCGTAAATAAGTATCACAAATAGACGCCGGGCACCAATTAACCGCTGGAGGTTCAAATCGATTTTGCTAATTCAACGTCCAGGCTACTATATGGAAAAATAAGGTAGTAACAACTAAAATGACACTCATGCTTTCCCAGACTGAACGTACAGCAGGGGTGCCCATTACGTCGATCGTGATCGACCAGTTGACCACCAAGGCAGCGCAGGTAATTCGCCTGGCATGACCCTCCAAAAAAAGAAAAACACACGCCTCCTCTTTTGTTTTTTGTGTTCGGGGGAAGGCAGTATTAAGTCTACTAAAAAGGAAACGTTTTACCAATATGAGCACGGCAAAGAAGGCAAAAACCTATCACTTCCATCCAGAGTGGGAAGAAGATTTGTTCACGATGTCGCATTCTAAATGCGTTTGCCTCGTTTGTAATGCGGCTGTGTTTCTAAAGAAGGGAAACTTGGAGAGACATTTTACTTCACGTCATAAATAGTACGACTACAGTGAATACCCGCCCAACAGTGAATTGAGAAGAGAACTGGTGAGCGATCTCAAAAAAGGGTTAGCTGGACAGCAGTCATTATTCACAAAACCCACGTCAAAAGCAAAGGCAGCCACTATAGCGGAGCGGTTAAGTGCTACGATCTTTCATTTTATGATAAAAGCGTGAAAATTGGCATGAGCAGTCTCCATGGGTCACTTGACAAGAAAATTGTCCGAGGCAATTGAAATTTCAATATGGCGGCCATTTTTCAAGATGGCCAACACCTTAGTGCAGCATTTAAGTAATGTAGTGGTATATTTGGTGATACAAGCATGAAAATTGGCATGAGCAGTCTCTGTGGGTCACTTGACAATAAGCCACCCACAGCCACTTGAAATTTCAAGATGGCGGGCATTTTTCAAGATGGCCACCACTGTAGTGAAGCAATTAAGTGATATAAGGGTTTATTTGGTGATACAAGCATGAAAATTTACATGAGCAGTCTCTGTGGGTCACTTGACAATAAGCCACCCACAGCCACTTGAAATTTCAAGATGGTGGCCGTTTTTCAAGATTGCCACCACCTAAATGGAGCATTAAGCAATAGAATTGTTTAGTTAGTGACACAAGTACGCAAATTGATATGAGCAGTCTTTATGACAAGAAATCACTTCCAGCCACTTGAAATTTCTATTTTCAAGATGGCCCCCTGGATCCTCAAAAGGTAAATTTTCTCATATAAATGTATGTATTTTTCATTAAGGACGATTTGGTGTCATTCCAATTAGATTATGTTAAAGAAAAACTTTTAACTTATTGAATGCCCTTTTCAAGATGGCCGCCAAGTACCAGGATGCCACGTTCCTAAATTTCTAGTGCACGGATCAATTTTTAGTGCACGGATCGTGCACGCCCATGCACCATATATGCACCATATGTGTAGTACCTTTTAACAGCTTTCAAACAAAAAAATCCGCTTGGAAATCCGTTCAGGCATTCATGAGATAGAAGCCTTCAAAGTCAGACAAAACAAACACTGCCACCTTCCTAAATTTCTAGTGCACGGATCAATTTTTAGTGCAAGGATCGTGCACGCCCATGCCTAGATCATGCACCATATGTGTAGTACTTTTTAACAGCTTTCAAACAAAAAAATCCGCTTGGAAATCCGTTCAGGCATTCATGAGATACAAGCCTTCAAAGTCAGACAAAACAGCCATTTTTGACATTTTGAAAGATGTGTTTGTTATGGGGCTAAACATGCAATTTCGCGATTGCGATCATGCCTAATACATTTGAGGCATTTTTAGATTTTTTTTTATAAAAAAAAATTTTGATTTTCTTTTTTTTTTTTCAAAATGGCTTCCAACTCGGGAAACTCGGGCTGTGGCACCCTGTTACTACTGTAATAACTCGGGAAACTCGGGCCTTGGCAGTCAATGAGTTAACACATCAAAATACAACTGTGTGGATCATAGATAGATTAGAAAAGAGATTATCTGCACTACGAGGACACACTGGTGATATATCACTGCTGTTAAACTCAGAATGGGGTTCAATGTCAGCTAATTGAAAGTTAGTATCCCAAATGCTGTCTAATTACCCCAAAACAGTTAGATAGCTGCACCTGAATTGACAGGTTGTGCCAGCACGGGAGAGCCGAGCCAAGGTTAAACAGTATTTAAATGGCATTGGAAGAACGATTAGACCAAGTGTAGGGTTAAGGCATGAACTTAGTTGTATCCCATACATCAAAGTGCTTGGTAAAATGTGGTTCAAGGATAAACCCTCGGCCTCTGCCTAAGACATGACAGAAGCCATCATAACAGTTGAGAAAACTAACTGGGACAGATGTTTCATTTGTCAGCAGGTCACAGAGGAAAAACAATTCAGCAGAGAGCACGATCATATATTGGTTATGATACCATTGCAAGAAATGTCCCATTATTTCAGAACAAAAAAACATTGCATGGATGCACCTCAGTGATGTAGCCCAAGCTCATCAGGATTTCGGGTCTCGCAACATCATGCCCCTCACTTGGTTGACCCAGCCGGGGTTGATTAAGTCCCGATTTATGTCCCGGTAGCTACCCACCATCAGTCCCATTAGAGAAAGACAGGAACATTCACTCCACCGCTCTGGAACTACTCGGCCGAGACTGGGAGAGGAAAATCTGGCGCATGCATGGAGGGACTAGGCTTTGTGAATTGACTCCTGTCCGGGCCCCTCCTATGTCTCACCAGGTCCAGGACCTGTGCGTTGCACCAGACTCCAGCCCCAGACATTTCACTCAGGAGTGGTGGATTTTGAGCCACAATGGTACTGCAGGCTCCACCTGGCCCAATGGTGGTGATGAATGCAGGCTCCGCTTGTGGCTTGAATGGCCCTCCTAAAGGCCTCGCAGTGGGTTTGTTGGGCTTCTTCCTCATGGAAGACACAAGCTGGGGCGCTAACTAACCCAACCTGCTCCCGGATGTCGTCTACATTCCGGCTGTCACCCGTCTCTCTGGCGGTCACCAGACTATTCCTGGTTGTCATGTAGTCTATTCTATGAATCACAATAAATAAGATCAATGCTCTGCCTATCTTATTTAGTCCAACCCGACTAGATGAAGGTGATGGTATAGAAAGCACATTGACAAGACACACGGCAAAATATCATTCAAGCTGTAAACAACACAGAGCTGGAAAGGGCCCAAAAGAGAGCATCTACTGCTGCTGAAGACACCAAAGATATCAAGAGGCCAAGAAGATCCCAGCCCTCAAAAGCTTTGTGCTTTATCTGTGAAGATGACGCAATGACAATGAAACTTAATGAAAGGGTTAATGAATGTGCCAGGAATCTAAGTGACAAGAAGCTCCTTGCAAAGCTTATCATTGCGTCCTGTATAGGGGACGTTACATTCTCATCTTCACAGATAAAGCACAAAGCTTTTGAGTGCTGGGATCTTCTTGGCCTCTTAATATGGATATATTTGGTATCTTCTGTGTCTTCAGCAGCAGTAGTTTATCCTTTTACCACCTTTTACCAAGCACTTTGATGTATGGGATACAACTAAGTTCATGCCGTAACCCTACACTTAGTCCGATCGTTCATCCAATGCCATTTAAATCCTGTGTGATCTGTACACCATCCGGTTTGTGCCCTGGTAGTGCAGATATTGACTATTTTCTAATCTATCTATGATCAACACAGTTGTATATTCATGTGTTGAAAGTGGTTCTTTAGCGTAGTCTAAAATAAAATTTTCCTTAATGAAAAATACATACATTTCTATGAGAAAAGGGATCTTTTGAGGATCCAGTGGGACGCCATCTTGAAAATAGAAATTTCAAGTGGCTGGAAGTGATTTCTTGTCAGAGACTGATCATAACAATTTGCATGCTTGTGTCACTAACTAAACAATTATATTGCCTAATGCTCCATTTAGGTGGTGGCAATCTTAAAAAATGTCCGCCATCTTGAAATTTAAAGTGACTGTGGGCATTTTCTTGTCAAATGAGCCTTTGAGACAGCTCATGGCAATTTTCATGCTTGTATCACCAAATAAACCATTATATCACTTCAGTGCTCCCTAAGGTGGTGGCCATCTTGAAAAATGGCCGCCATCTTGAAATGTCAAATAGCTGTGGGTTGCTTATTGTCAAGTGACCCACAGAGACTGTTCATGCCAATTGTCATGCTTGCATCATCAAATAAACCCTTATATCACTTAATTGCTTCACTACGGTGGTGTCCATCTTGAAAAATGGCCGCCATCTTGAAATTTCAATTGCCTCGGCCAATTTTCTTGTCAAGTGATCCATGGAGACTGTCCATGCCAATTTTCACGCTTTTATCATGAACTGAAAGATTCTGGTGAAAAAAAGCAGTGAGCCGCTCCGCTACTAAAGCATCATTCCGGGTCAGCCATATGCTCATTCAAAAACAGAAGTCCTTCCAAGACGGACAGGTGGTAAAAGACGCCTTCCTTGTGGCAACAGACTCATTATTTTGTGATTTCAAAAACAAAACTGAAATAGCTGCCGCTGTCAAATCCCTTCAGTTATCCAGAAACACTGTTACACGGCGCTGCGAAATGATGGCTGGTGATTTAACGCAGCAGCTTAAGAAGGACATTGAAAAATGTGAGTGTTTCTCGCTGCAGCTAGATGAGTCCACTGATATAAGTGACACAGCACAATTGTGTGTTTTTATCAGGATGGTTCTCAAAGATATGACAGCAAAAGAGGAACTATTAGCTATGCTACCAATGAAAGAAAACACTTGGGGCGAGGACAATTTTCAGACATTCAAAAACGTCATACTTCAGACAAAAAACAGATCCAGATATCTAAATTAGTTTCAATCACCACTGATGGTGCACCTGCAATGGTGGGGCGCAATAATGGATTCATCGCCAAATGCAAGCAAGACGACGATTTTCCAGACTTTATTAACTATCACAAGCAGAACGCTGACGCTCCAGCAAACTTTTCAGCAAATACCGTCTATTTTTATTATTTCTTCATATCTGATTGCACTCCGATTATGGCTACTTCAATCGCCCCTTTTTAATACACACGGCTCGTTTTAACGATCGGATGCACCGTTTTTATGTTTTACATTGATTTTAGCAGTCCTGCGCTTCTACCTGGGCTGCTGTCAATAGCCCACCACCGATAGCCGTCGGCTAGCCGTGGCTGACTTGACAGCCCCTATCCAGTGGGCTGTCAGCTGCTATAATCCTGCTGGTCTTCATGCATTTTAATTATTTTAACATGGGATGTCCCCCAGACGCCTCACTTTAAACCGCCGTCCTACTGTCGCTTAGCCTGCCATTAGCTTGACAGCCCGGACCGGTCACGTCAAACCAAGAGAC
Organism: Nannobrachium achirus; assembly: GCF_963921795.1. NCBI lineage: Eukaryota > Metazoa > Chordata > Actinopteri > Myctophiformes > Myctophidae > Nannobrachium > Nannobrachium achirus. Next base: position 38,315,119 of record NC_137822.1, on the reverse strand, counting down.
GCCTCTCCCCTGGATGATCATCGAACCACTACGTGTCTACTCTCCGCACCGGGCCACTATCTATGTGGCCCCGCGGGTAGGTTTTATTCCTGGATTACTGTTCTGCTATCCTGCCTCTGCCTGTCACCTTAACCTGGCTGCTTCTACTGTCACATTCAGTACAAGACCGAGTCTACTCACCGCACCGGGCCACCACTGTGTGGCCCTGCGGGTAGGTTTAGTTCGGTCCTGGTGCCAGCCTACCTAGTACCGGCTACTCCGTTCTCCTAGCCTGTCTCTCTCTATCTTGTGGTGTTACCAATTTACTGCCCATAGCTGTTTTTCTGTCCTCAGCTACCCTCCCCCATGTCACCTACCTGTGAAGAATGTCAGCGGCTGTCCCAGGAGGTCTCCGACCTGAGGCTGAGGGTGTCCCGGTTACACCAAATTAGAGACGATGAAACCCTTCTGGATCTCCTCTGCCCTGACGATGATGACCACTCAGCACCCAGAGCTGCTTCCCCCGATCCGGAGGTTCTCTGTGGTCCAGGGCGCGGCACCACCAACGAGCTGGACGGTGATCCAAATAGGGTCCACATTGCCGCCGCGCTGGACGACACGGTTCCCGCGGCCTCCTGTGGTCCCAGGGTCCACATTGCTGGGGAGTTGGATGACACTGTTCCTGCCCTGGCCCCCTCCATTGTTGGGTCTCGTGACTGTGCCAGATCATCGGTTCCAATGTTGGTTAGCTCTACTCCAGTGATCCCTTGGAAAACAGTCTCTCGGGGGGGGGGAAACATGATCAACCATGCCCCCCCTTTCTCCCACACCTGGCTCCCGCACTCTCCACCAAAAACAAATATTCCGTTTTGAGCACTGTTGATTTTCCCGCACTGCCTGGCCACAACTCCACTCTATCGATTCCTGTTCCATCCGCTGTCTTCACGTTACCTCCAAAGTCGTCGGCCTCTGGTCGAAAACAGGACCGCAAGCAGCTGTTAAAGGCTGCCGTCAGGCGTCAGTCTGTGGGTCCCACTACGAGCTTATCTCAGCCACAGAAATCCCCCCCCCCCCCCCCCCCCCCCCGCAAACAACAGTCCCAACCATCCGCCTCTCCTCCTGCCGTAATAAACAACACGGCTCAAACCAACGCCAAAACAATTACAATTCCTCCATTAATTCCTCCTAGAGTTTTGATAGTGGGGGATTGGATCATAAGACATGTTCGATTCCCGAACGCAATCACGCGTTCTCCCAGGTGCGACCATCCCTGTTTTATTAAATAAACTTCCAGGTCTTTTTGATACACTCCCAGCGTCCATTGATAAAATTGTCGTCCACATTGGCTCAAATGACACAGCCCTCTGCCGCTCTGAGCTTTTAAAACAGAATTTTCTCCAACTCATCGACTTTTTAAACAGCAGGCACGTAGATTTCTTTTTATCCGGTCCAATCCCACCATACGACCGCGGAGACGCTGGTTTCAGTAGAGTCGCGAGCCTAAACTCCTGGCTCAAGCGACTTTGTCGCACGCATGATTTTAAGTTCATTAACAATTTTAACTTGTTTTGAAATCGTCCCTCCCTCTTCACTGCCGATAGACTTCACCCAAATAGGTCGGGAAGCCAAGCTCTGGCGGCTAATTTTATCATTGAAATGCGCAGCTACAACTCCACCACTTTCCCCTCTGGGCCTGACGGACAACTTTCGCTGGCGGACCTGTCCGACGGGAAATGATGTCCCCCCGGTCCTAGCCCCCAGCATGTTGGTTCCAACGGGCTAGGATCAATACAAAACAATACACACAAATATAGTACTTCCAATAACTCCACGCTTTGCCCTCCCACATACAATAATTTCATCCCGGTTTACATTTCATTTAGATCCTCTGTCCTTAATTCAAACAGCTCTGCCAATCGCAATAATTTAATTATTATTCAATCACCCTCACCTCTCTGCACCCCACTGCTTAAACCCACTAGATTTGGGTTGTTAAATGCCAGATCCCTCACAAATAAAACAGCTCATTCTCATGATTTCACACAGGATAACAACTTGGACTTTTTTATTATTACAGAATCTTGGACAACTACTGCAAACACCAAATCCCTGATTGAGGCCACTCCTGTGAATTATTCATTTTTTCATCAACCGAGACTGTCTGGCCAGACTGCTGGTGGTCTAGCAGTCATTCACAAGGACACCTTTAAATGGTCTCCTGTTAACTCCCTTGGTCTATACAAGTCATTTGAAATGCTTAGTTTTTTGATACATGGCAAAACTCCTCTGCTATGTGTCATTATCTATATGCTACCAAAAAGTACTTCTTTCATTGATGAGTTCTCAAAACTCCTATCTATTATTACTCCTAAATGTGACCACACCCTAATTATGGGAGATTTCAACATTCATGTTGACTGTCCATCACATCCTCGCGTTAATAATTTCATCAATCTTATTGAATCATTTAACCTGGTGCAGTCCATTCACGAACCCACCCACTCCAAGGGCCATACTCTTGACCTTGTACTTTCCCTCAGCATTTCCCCCACTGACCTGCAATTTTTACCTTTCCACTTATCCGATCATAAAGCTATTCTTTTTAATTTGCCCCTCTTTCCTCCCATTATTGATGTCTCCCTACCGCCTCGCCGCTCTCGTATTATTAATAGCACTACTGCCTCTAAATTTGCAGACATTTTCCAGTCCTCCGTACCACTTCCAGAACCTAATTTCTGTCAAAACCCTGCAGGGCTGGTAGAACATTTTAATATCACCTCAAGAGCTATTCTTGATCGTATAGCACCTCTTAGAGAAGTTAAACCCTGTGCTAAGAAAACACCATGGCTGACCGACCATACTCGAGGCCTTAAAAGACAATGTAGTAAAGTAGAGAGGAAGTGGAAACACGACAAGCTCCATATCTCGTTAGAAATTTTAAAATCTACTATGACTGAGTATGAAAGTGCGGTCAAGGACGCAAGATGCAAATATTTCTCTCAAACAACAGTCAAAACCCTAGGACCCTATTTAAAGTCATAGACTCACTCACTAATCAGACCCCCTCCCAAAATACAGAATTCTCCAGAGAAAAGTGTGATGCGTTTCTTAACTTTTTTATAAACAAGGTTGACTCCATTAGGTCCGGAATCATTCCAAATTCAAATCCCCCCACCTCCTGCCAACAGTCTCAACATCATTTAATCACTTTGAACTGGTCTCTTCACTCACCCTCCAAAATACTATAATGTCAATGAAATCTTCCACCTGCAAACTGGACCCGATCCCGACCACCATCCTCCCACACATACTACAGATAATTAACTCCTCACTGTCCTCTGGTAACTTCCCCACTGAATTCAAACATGCCATTGTCCAACCCCTCCTTAAGAAACCAAACCTCGACCCTTCTGATTTAAAAAACTACAGGCCCATTTCAAAACTCTCATTTCTCTCCAAATTTTTAGAAAAAATCATTTACTCTCAACTTACAACATACATGAATAATAATGACATTTTTGAAAAATTCCAATCCGGATTTAGGGCCCTACACAGCACCGAGACCGCGCTCTTGAAAGTCACAAATGACCTCTTACTTGCAACCGATGATGGTGACTGTGCGATATTAATTCTTTTAGATTTAAGCGCTGCATTTGATACGGTCGATCACGCCATTTTAACAAATTGCCTACATACGTGGGTTGGCTTGCGTGGAACTGCTTTAGATCTTGTGCGTTCCTACCTCGCAAACAGAACATTTTCTGTTGTGTCTGGTGATGCCTCCTCCTCATCCACCCCCCTTACCTCTGGTGTCCCCCAGGGGTCCGTTCTTGGACCACTTTTATTCTCAATTTATATGCTTGCCTTAGGTCAAATCATCCAAAAACACAATCTCCACTTTCATTGCTATGCAGATGATACACAGCTGTATGTCCCCATAAAGTCACCTACATCTGGGAGCCTTGAGGGAGTGAAAGCCTGTCTGGCAGACATAAACTCATGGATGTCTCAAAACTTTCTCCAACTTAACTCAGATAAAACAGAAATAATTCTCTTCGGCCCTCCAGTATCCACCCAAATTATGAAAGACAATCTTGCATCCCTTTCTATTAATGTTAAATCCACTTAAAAAAACCTAGGTGTTCTCATGGACTCTGAACTGAATTTTAATGCACAACTAAAAAGAGTGGTCCAAACTTGCTTTTTTCACCTGAGAAATATCTCAAAAATTAAGTCCTATCTGTCAAGAGCCGATTTAGAAAAGGTCATTCACGATAAATTTATCATTTATCATGTAACGCTCTCTACTCAGGTTTAACCCAAAAATCACTGTCCCGCCTGCAATTAGTACAGAATGCCGCCGCCAGGCTTTTAACAAACACCAAAAAGCGCGATCATATCACACCCGTCTTGATGTCACTTCACTGGCTCCCGGTCGTTTTTAGAACTGATTTTAAAATTATTTTAATTTCTTTTAAGGCCCAAAGAGGTCTTGCCCCTCGGTACATCGCTGAGCTCCTCTCCCCTTATGACCCTCCTCGTGACCTGAGGTCCGCAGGCAAGGGGCTGCTAAAAGTCCGTACTGCGAATTATGTCACAAAGGGTGAGCGGGCCTTCCGAGCTCCCAAGCTCTGGAATTCGCTACCTGAGAACATCCGCCTTACTGATTCCCTTACTCTTTTTAAAACACTATTAAAAACGTATTTGTTCCAGAAAGCATTCCTGTAAATAACCCTTTTGGTTTTCATGGCCTTTTTGCCTATGTTGTTTTAATTCTTTTTCTTGAATGCATGCTTATTTTAGTGTTGTAATTATGATAGATCATCTTGTTTTCCTTTGTTTTTCTTTGGAAATGTTTTGTTTTTATTATCCTGTCATTTGTTGTGCAGCACTTTGTGGCTTATGTCTAGAAAGGTGCTATATAAATAAAGTTATTATTATTATTATTATTATTATCACTGCATAATTCACCAGCAAGCACTATGTGCGAAAATGTTGAATATGAAAGAGGTGATGGATGTGTCAATGAAGAGTCGCCTGCTCTATCCGGGCCCGAGCACTCCAGAGACGGCTGTTCCGTGCGCAGCTGGAAGAGGCTGAGAGTGAACACACTGAGCTGCTTCTACACACCGATGTCAGATGGCTGAGTAGGGGGAAATTTCTCCAGAGATTCAGAGAGCTCCTACCTGAGATTAAAGAGTTTCTTCATAACTCTAAACATGCAGAATACAAACAACTTGATGACGAGCAGTGGCTGCTAGATTTGGCATTCCTAACCTATGTGACCGACATGTTGAATGACATGACAAAACTGTGGTCGACATGATAAGCTCAGTTGATAGTTTCAAACGAAAACTAGAAAATGCTAAATCAAAAATGCAGTGCAAGAACCTGAGGAAATTCCCAAATCTGAGTTGGAGAGGCAAGGGAAGGCGAGTGCGCAAATTGATCGCTACACAGAGTAAATACAACATGTGCTGTCAGACTTTAACAAACGCTTTCAAGATTTAGCCTCACTGGAGCCTGTCGCCACATTCATGTGCTTCCCTTTCGGAGAAGATACTGATGTTGATTCCATGGCCTCTGAAATTGGAACACTGTTCAACATGAACACAGCTGAGCTGGAGAATGAGATCTTGGCTCTGCAGGCTGACATCCAGCTGAAATCACGGGCCCGCAAAGGAGAATTTTGGAACTTACTAACAGAAGAAAAGTATCCAAACATCAGGACATGTGCAGCCTACCCTCACAGCGTTCTTTGGCTCAACGTATTTATGTGAATCAGCGTTTTCCCACATGAAGATAATCAAGTCCAAGTACCGTTCCACCTTGACCGACGAGCATTTGGAGGCCTGCATGAGACTAGCTATCAGCGGTGACTGTCCAGATTACGCAGCACTAACAGACTCCACTCAGTGCAAGCAGTCATCTGATTAAGGTAGGAATCTGTCCTAAATATATTTAAATATATTGCATTGTGGTTGTGGCTTGTGATGTATCATTTTGCTGTGTGCGTGCACCGTGTTTCATCCTGTGAACCCAAACAGTGTTATTTGGCCTTGTGTCATGCCTTACTGATGAGATGGTAAGAGACTGTTCTAACTGAGGTGTTTTACAGTTAAAATTGTGCCAGGCACAACATTTCCTTTCTTTTTCTTTTCTTTCTCCTTCATTCTGTGAACCATTAAAACAGTGTTGTTTCGTCCCTTACTGATGAGATAGTAAGAGAGAGCATTTCTGTTACCTGTTGTGTTGTTTCAAGGCTCATTGATGAAAAGTGTGCTCCTTGAGTGGTGCATTATGCCTTCATGTGACTGCTTTGTTATAACTGTTACATTCCACAAGTCATTTGTTAACTAGACTGAGTAAGTTAGAACCCATTCTCTTCTTTGCAATTACACTTTTCCCAATATGGAGTAATCAGCAATTGAAATGATAAATAAATCCATTAATTGATTTTTGATTTTTCTAATGCCTTAATGTTGTTATTTACCTTCCATACGGTATTTTCAACAATTGAATAATCGTTTTTTGGTTGGTAAATCACCTTGAGCTGGCAATTTTAATAGTAGATCTCAAGTCAAAAAAGTGTGGGCACCCCTGACGTACAGGCTCTCCAGGTATAAATGGTTTAACTTACTTTCATAAATAAACATATGAGTGAAGCTGCACTCACCTCAGTCCAGTGTGCCGAGGCAGCGGAGCAGTATCGTATCTGATACTTCAGTTTCACGTCCACCCTTTTGATCGGCGCAGTCCAGTTCATCAGAAGGGACCTCGGAAAGATGTTCAACGAGATCAACGTCACGTAAGAGGGAGGATTTGTTTTCACTGCAAGAAAAAGGGTGCGCGTTATAGAGCAGGCATGGGGCCCCCTTCCACCCCCCACCCTGACGAGCACTAAGAGTTGAGGAATTACAGTTCTATTGTGAAAATAGACGATCTACAGCATGTAGATCTGCCAATTTCACAATTTCTGACTCTAATATTTGACAATTTGGCCTATGTTTAATTTGACATTTTGTCATTAAAAAGTCCTTAAATTGTCACTTTAGAAATGGGCAGATACCCTCTATACACTTAAACTTTACGTCGGTTTGTTTACTGTTGAGTGAGAAAACAATGTTGCACATTAAGTTAATCATCTGGGAACACTGTTTGTGTAAAAAAAAAAAAAAACATTGCAGATGCCCTAGCACCCCAAATTATAACTGACTTCACAAACTTCCCACTGGACTTCAAGCAACTCTGATTTCAGAAGGTTGACATTTCTCTATTATAAATCCTTGTTTTGAGTGATCTCGAGTAGTGTTCATTTCGTTGACTAAAACTAAGATGAAAAATGTTAGTCGACTACCTTTTTTTCACTGACAAAAACGAAATAAAAAAATAGATTAAAAACTAAGCTGTTGACTAAAACTAAGACTAAATGTACTGACAATTTCGTCAACAAATAAAAATGAAACTAAAATGTTAGGGAGGGACTATAGTGGACACTGGTGTGTGCGTGTGTGTGATGCGTGTGTGCGCGCGTGTGTGTTGTTAGGCTGTACTGGGATCAGTTGGATGAACTGGACATTGTCTAGTTGTTGGTTGAACTAGAATCATTGGTTCTATAACCAGGTGTGGTCTTGTTGTACTGTATTGTGCTGTATTCCTTAAAATTGTGTTTTTCATCAAAAGGATGAGAGAAAATGTTATATGAAATAATCTTTATATAAGATGGATATGTTCTCTATTATTTGCTGACAATAATGGGTAAAATAATATTCCTGACTAAAACTAGACTAAATGTCAACAGTTTTTGTCGACTAAAACTAGACTAACTAAAATGAGTTGTCTTGGACTAAGATAAGGCTTGACTTTTAGTCGACTAAAACTTGACTAAATAAAGACAGGATGAGGTTGACTAAATGTGATAAAAACTATCAAGGGCGATTTAAACTGGATTAAGACACTAAATAAATAAAAAATAGCTCATGAAATTAACACTATAGTCTCGAGTAATATTGCAATATTTTGAAATGGACTTTTGATATTCATGAGCTGTATGCCATACAAATTATTATTTACAAAAAAGGTTTGGAATAATAATTCACTGAATGTGCAATGTATCTAGAATATATGAAAGTTTCCAGATGATCTGTAAGGATTTTAGATGGATCCTATATATATATATATATATATATATATATGTGTGTGTGTGTGTGTGTGTGTGTGTGTGTGTGTGTGTGTGTGTGTGTGTGTGTGTGTGTGTGTGTATGTATAATAGTGGTGCGTGGATGCAGACAGACAAGCATACAGAGATTTCGCTTTTTATATATATATATATATATATATATATATATATATATATATATAATTTCAGCCGCGGTTATCCGAAATGAATTAATAATGATATGTGACTGATCCAAATCCGCCCGCACCGCGGTGATCCGCATCCGCGCATCTCTAATGTATATATATATATATATATATATATATATATATATATATATATATATATATATATATATATAGAAGGAGACGGAAACAGCTAGGGTGAAATGAGCCTGCTGGTTGGTCAGTCAGGGACAAATCAAGGCTGACAGTGGGTAAATGATGGGGCTTTTACTGTTTTACCGTTTGAAGATCCGGGTCTGCAGATGCAGTCCAGATTGTCGACCTAAGTGAAATCAACAGGAAGTTTGAGTTTTGTATTCAATAGAAATGCTGTGTTGGGTTTTGTGATGTTATGTACTGTCAGAATGAACTCGGTTTGCGTTAGTTTGTGTGCTAAAAAGAGTGCCACTGAGGTCCGCATCACTGTACCATGTAAAGGGCCGCTCACACAGAGAACTCTAAAGTAAAGTGGATGGCAGACTTCACACAATAACTAGAACAAACACAATGGTGAACGATATTTAGTTATCGTTATAGTGCTCAGTGTCAACAGTCCTTATGTCAATGAGTGGAACATTTAGAATTTTCAAATTCTAATTGACCATTGAAGATATCTCACCAATATTTGGAGTTACATCAGGCCAAGGTAACGGCACAACCTCTACCAAAGTGCCATTATACTTTCTCTCTGAGAGTGTATAAATGTATTCAAAGTGACCCATAAGGGTTCATTTGAATTTCTGACGCCGTGACGGACTACATCAGAAATGTGGTCCAGGGCACTGCATCAGGCACCCAGAACTAGAGGCAAGCAAACTGACACTATGGGAGCTAAGCCAACCTAGGACAAAGCCAGAACAATTAAGAAGCGCACCACCTACGTACAGTAGATGCACTGCTGCGCGACAGCTTAACAACACTGTAGAGCTCAAGACCCTGATGCTAGATAGGAGAGTGTCCCGAGTCAAAATATTACAATATTACTTGAGGCTAGTGTTCATTTTTTTTTATTTAGTGTCAGTCTCGGGATATAAATGCACCATTTACCATTTACCATTTACCAAGTTTGTGTTGGCTAAACCCTCGCATCGCATCACATTTTGCATTTAGTTTTTTGGGGTCTGCCTGGACAGAAACTGGACGTGAAAAAAGGCGTCTTACCGAAGTGATTAGCATCCTCCACAGCCAGGTGTTCCGAGTCCACTTTCCCCAGTGCGTTGGCGGCCTCCACCCAGATGTCCACCTCCATGAAATGAGGGAAGTACTCAAAGGTGATCTGACCGCTGTTCTGCTCCGCCACACTGGCCTTGACTCCATCACTGCAAACAATCCATACATTACTTTACTATCACTGCCGAGGACAAACAATCCATACATTACTTTACTATCACTGCCGAGGACAAACAATCCATACATTACTTTACTATCACTACCGAGGACAAACAATCCATACATTACTTTACTATCACTGCCGAGGACAAACAATCCATACATTACTACAGTATCACTGGTGACCACATACAAGTAAGGGTGGGCGCGATATGGTGATAAATATCGTTGAGACGATACAATGTCTCCATGATATGCCTTTTCAGAGATATCGTCTATATCGTGATACAGGGAGCCTTATACAAAATCCTGTTTAATTGTTAATACAGAGATTCATTGCAGAATCGATTTAAACCAGCATTTTGGTCTAAATCAGTAGTTCTCAAACTTTAAAATGCCAAAGTCTCCCTTTAACTCTGACAGTATACAAATGAAACCAAATTGGGTCCATTTGGTTTCATTTGTATGCTGTCAGAGTTACATACTTGTAAGGGTCAGTTTAGTCCCTGGACCCTACTTTGAGGACCACTGGTCTAAATGGTCTGTTACTCCTTTTTCTTTTAGTTTTTTTTTCTTTTTTCTTTTGTTTGTACTCGAGTGATAAAACCCTGTCAGTGCCATGTCAGCCTGTCCGTATTTTATTACTCGATAATGACCGCTGAGGCAGACGTTATCCCTTGCCCAGCGTTCCATTGGACATAACATAAGAATACTCTTTTGTGCTTCCCCGAGTCTGTTTAACAAAATGATATCTCCCCATAGCAAAATAACACTATCTACTGTACGTCCAGAACAATGCGATTTTGCGTTTCACGCTTAATGAAAATTAACCGTGAAGCCGTTAAGAATAGCCGGATATCTTTTTTAACGCCGACATCCCTAGTTGAAAGCGTTTAACTCACGATAATCCAACGGAAGCAAACAGTGTGTAGTTGGTGAGCAGTTCTCCGGTGCCACGTTTTCCAGGCTCCCACGTGCAGGCGACCACAGGTGACATCTCATGACGGTAACCACCGTCCTGAGTCGCAACGCAGGACAAACCTGTGGGAGTCTCTGGAGGATCTGGATGACGAGGGAAGACATGATTAGCAACGGTTATAGTGGGAGAAATATGTGAAAAAGCTGTTCACTTCCGGCAGAAAGCGTGAAAATTTGCACCTAGGGGTATTTTTGTGCGCTGAATTCAAAAATGTACGGTCCCAAGCACTCAAATTCACTTTTCTCTAATTCACTTACCATACATTCTGAATCCATTGCAAGCATTTGTTTTGCACGAAAAACATTCCTTGGGCTAAAAATGGACCCTACACAACTATGAAAAGTGACGGGGACGGTAAATCTTTGAATTCGGTGCACAAAAATACCCCTAGGTGCAAATGTTCACGCTTTCTGCCGGAAGTGAACACATTAGCCTATTTTTGTTACATATTTCTCCCACTATTAATCAAACTAATTGATTTGATTGTAAAAAATACATACATACAAACATACATACAGTATATAAATATAATATATAATAATATAATAATACCACAGACTTTTGCCACAATAACTATTAATGAACAATACGTTATTGGTCTTAAAATATCGGTTTCCGGGTAACTGATCAGCCCGCCCACTGTTTTAAGACATTTCATTTGGTGTGAAAGGCAAAACAGCCCTTGGTCAGAGTGATACCATAATCAGCTTGTTATATTCATATTGCGACTGTAGGTCGCAGTGTAGTATGAAAAAGGTCATATCTTGTTTCCGTGTAAACGTCTACGTGTCACGTCTCCCTCCGTGTAACACTCTGTTTGACGCTCTGACATCACCCTCTGTCTGACATCACTGAGATGTCAGGTGAACCACACTTAACAGAATCCTTTTATGGAGATCCCTGATGTCATCAATATAAAGCCCATATCTAACAGGACTTCATATGGGAATGCCCATATATGGAGGCCACATCAGCCACATACCACACTAACATAATCCATATGTGGCCAAGACAGATGGCCAAGCCAGCCCATATCTGTGTGGCTGGTTCTACAGACAGGGATCTCCATATAAGGGCATACAAGGATGGATGTATGATGTCAAATGACATAGACGTCATAGGACTTTCCCATAACGAATGACTGAGTAAGCATGTTTGGGGTCTCACACCATATCACCATATACATGGATCTCCATGGGTATCAGCGGTAACTGGTCCGATATACATCACTGGTGCGCTTTTCACCCTTAGGCGTCTTACTGGTTATTATTATATTAAAAGGGGATTCTGTTAGAGTGGTTCCCATGACATCACAACATACAATATATGTAAGCCCATACATGGAGATCCCTGTCTGAACCAGCCACACAGATATGGGCCATGTCTTGGCCATCTGGCCAGATATAGAGTATATCGACGACATCAGGGATCTTCGTATATGGGTATAAAAGGGATTCTGGGGAATACCCATATATGGACTTTTACATAGGTGATGTCACCAAAGTGTCAGGCGTGACCTTCAGAGATACACGGATACGTAGCCAAGATGTGCCGGACATCACAATGACATCAGAGCATGATGTCAGAGCAGCAAACCCATGGCATAGATAGACTGTAAAAATGTGTAATACACGTCTACACGTCCAGACAGACAGACGGACACGGACAAGCTGTGACGTTTCTCATAGTAAACTTGTGACCTACGGGCGCAATTAACTTACAGCCCTTGGTGAGGATGATGGCGTGCACCATCTTGTTGAATTGCAGCTTGTTGAATTGAATCTTGACGTAGCATTTGCAGAACAGCCAGGTGGGAGTGTCCGTGCCCACGGTGAAGGTGACGCTGATGGCAGAGTCGTTGACCTTGGTGTAGGTCTCTCTGGGCAGCCTGGCCACCGAGCTAAACTCCCAGTAGAGGTCGTCCGCGCTGGCTTCACTCGTGCCGTTGAGCGTGCACGTGGCCGTGAAGCTCTTCCCGATTTCCACCACCGGAGACTGGGGCACGATCATCACACTCGGATTGGCTGAGCAGAGAGTTAGAGAGAAGGCGTTAAAGGACAACTTTGTTTTTTTTACAACAAGGGTTCATATTTTAGATTGTAAATAGAGGAAAGAAAAGATGAGTGTTACAATGTTTTAGACACAATAAGCCCATTCCCAAGATGCACCGCAATCTTTCATGGGCAGTTGTGACTTACAGTATGGGGGCTAGTAGTGTTACTGTAAATAGTAATAAATTATTAGAAAGTAACTAGTTACTTTTTGAGAGCATTAACTAGAAGAGTAACTAGTTACTTTTTAAAAGTAACTGGCCCAACACTGTTGATTGCAACCGAAGGTCGCAGTTTACTATGAGAAATGTCACGGCTTGTCCATGTCCGTCTGTGTAGGTGTGTACAATTTTTTACGGTCTATGGGTTTGTCGCTCTGACATCATACTCTGATGTCACTGTGATGTCAGGGGAACCACTCTAACAGAATGGGTTTGCCGCTCTGACATCACACTCTGGCTTCACCTTGATGTCACACTAACATAATCCCTTTTATGCCCATATATGGAGTTCCCTGATGTCATCAATATTAATGATGTCCTGTTAGAGAGATCCCTGTGATGCCAGGGGGAACCTGTGTGTTCGAGCCCTTTCTAGTAACCCCAGGGCTCCATTTGCGGCGTCGCGTTGCTCTGCGTCTTGACGGCGTCATTGACGCCGTCACGTTGACGTCCGACTGGCTCCACTGAACGTGAATTTGTTGATATTTCTATCAAAAACCAGATGAGGATATTAGCATTATCAACTGTAAAGTTATGCCTAATTTATCATTTATGCTGTGTAAAGTGCCAGCAGATCTACAAGCTCACAACATGTCGCATGCAGTCAGAACATGCTGTTTTGGGAGCTTGTAGATCGGCTATTTTCGGTGCACCCGCACCACCACGACAATGTATACAAATCTGGCTTTAGTGTTCAGAGAACTTCAGACTCAGTCACTCACTGCTGACCTGTTTTAGGAGGAGGAAATGAGAAAGGAGTTGTTTCCCAGCCTGTTGTGTTCATACATCATTTTATCAAAGTAAGAAAACCACTGTAATTATATTAAAACTATGCTAGGATTTTTGGGACATCTAGTCACCCTTGTGAATGACGTGAATGGATATCCAACAGCAGAAAGCAAGTAGGCCTAAATAGCCTACATTTAAATATAGGCTACGATACATTTAATCATAATTTATATATGACTGGACATTTTGGACGGCGTCCAAAAAATTTACAGGGCGATTTTTGAGTTTGGACGCTGTCACCGGAGCGTCCGACGTTGACGTTGCCGCCGGCAGTGGAGCACCCTTTATTGATTAAAACGGGAGCGTTCCCAGCGCCAACGGTGACGTTGCCGTCGACGTTGACACGCTCAATGGAGCCGGGGGGTAAGCATACTGTACATTTTGCACCTGCTATGTTGGTGTGTTGGTTATCTGCAGCCTATAAGATTCTGAACAGTCGTTTCTTATAATGAGCACCCGTGGGTGCACCGAAGATGTATTTGTTTCCCTGGCATCAAAGGGGGAAATAATATCACCAAAAACTATCCGTATCGGAACAAAAATGTCCATAGCCTATCCAAGCAAGACAGACAAAATGACTAAATATTTTTTGAATATATATATATATATATATATATATATATATATATTACAAGTGCTTAATTCGCACGCACGCGCGCGCGCGCGCGCTTGCTCGCTCACTCACTCACATGCTGGTTCGCTCATTTATTCAGAATTTAGTTTAATCACATTCATTTCACAGCGATATATATCCATTGATACTTTTTTTTTATAAAGTTTGAGGTTCTTGTCATCACCTACCTGATGCTGTGCTGATTCCAGCCACTGTCAACAACAGCCACACCAACCACAGAGCCCTGAGGCTCGCCTTCATGTTCTTAGCAACGTTCGTAATGATCTTAAGATAATACTTAATTAATAATTACAGCCAGTAAACACTATTTATAGCGTTAATGTCAGTGGTATATCTGTCTTATTAGACGTCAGCTCTCCTGTTCCAGATGGAGACTGAAGGGGTGGAAGTTACAACCAACTAATATGACACTTTTCACAAGTAACTCCTCCCATACAGTATGTAGGGCAGGTTGTTACAATGTATTATGAGGTGGGGGGAAAAAAGAACATCCTGGTTATCAAATAAACCACCATAAACGTATATATTGAAATTAGTTTTTGTAGTTGATGGAGTAGTAAATCTAAGTAGGCTACAATATAATGTAATGTAATGAGCAATCTCAGTTTTTAATAAAATTGTTCACCAAGGGCTATCTCTTCATCAGTATGTGGTTTCTCTGTGACTTTCTTACTTACATTCTTGAGAGGAAGCCGTTATCATCAACTCCTTCTGAGACAACTTCAGATTATTACTTTGAACTAATCTGCATTTCTATGCACATAGCCTACTCACACACAAATACATGAACCGGGGAGAAGTCTAAAATCCTGGCATTTTCAGCTTAACACACTTTTGCCACCAGTACCTACATGTATACAGACAACATGAGATGAACATGGTATTGGGTAAATGTTAACAGTCAATCTACAGTAGATGAAAAACTATATCTATGTGACATTACAAAAGTGATATGGCTATAATCCTCCAACCTAGTCCTTGGTCTGTCCCGTGGCCTCTTACCAGCTGAAACCCTCCTAGAGATGCACCCAGGTGGTCCAGGATTCTCTCATTGATGACTGAACTTCTCTCCTTATCCCTGAGGGAGCGCCAGCCACACTCCTGAGAACATTTTGGCCGCTTGTAAGCCGCAGGTATGTACATTTTCCTTCTTTCGGTCATGAACTGATTTATGATTTTTCTTTTCACATAAACGAAAACCACCTAAGCCCTATTTTATACTTTGTCGTACGGTGACGCTGTCTCAGGAAAATAGCTAATCTACTGTACAAGCTAACAATAACGTGTCATAAATGCACAAACTTGTAGATCAGCTATTTTTAGTTTTGTATATGTTTTGAAACCGTTTGAATACCCACGTAGCCGGGGAGCCACTGTACCAAAATGAGAGAAGACCTGTGATGTCATGACATACTCCAAATTTTTGTTTTTCCTATTAATTTGGTCAATAAGGTACACAGAATGAGAGGCCTGCTCTGCCGGAAACATTGCGAAAAAAGGTTTCCCATTCACTATACTGGAAAAAAACACACCAAAAGGATTTGCTTTAAGTAGCATGTGAGGGGTCAAACTAGGGGTTCTTGATGATTCTGAATCGATTGCTAGCATTTGTTTTGCATGAAAAACAGTCCTTGGGCTAGATTTCAGCCTCTCAAACCTGTGAAAAGTGATGAGTCATCACTTTTCACTGTTAATTTGGTCCGTTTTCTAGCCCAGGGAATGTTTTTCATGCAAAACAAATGCTTGCAATGGATTCAGAATCATCAAGAACCCCTAGTTTGACCCCTCATTATAAAGCATATTTATTTTGGTGTGTTTCTTTCCTGTATAGTGAAGTCGATGGGACAGTGATACAAATGGCCATAACTTTTTTTCGCAATGTTTCCGCCAGAGCAGGCCTCTCATTCTGTGTACCTTAATGACCAAATTAATAGAAAAAACAAAACAAAATAAAAAGTATGTCATGACGTCACAGGTAAAACCCTATTCTTTGAGCTTTTGGGCCTGTGGCTCCCCGGCTAACGATAGGCAAGCCAGGTTGAAAAGTGGTTAAAATCTCTGTCCTAAAGACAGATCTAAAACTGATATGACAGCAAGTGTTTAGGACTCTCTAACTTATTTAGCTTCAAAACAATTCACAGTAATACAACTGTGTTGTGCGGTTGTAGCAGTTTCAGGGTGTTCAGGCCTGCTGGTGAACTAATAACATTCTCAACATCCACCTGTAGCTTGTCCAAGTAGCAACACATAACATAACACACAAGCAAATGACAACCTAATGGAAGTAAATGCAATATGCATGACTGGCTAGTGTACAATGACGCAACTACCGTTATTAGAACGAAACCTTGATGTATGAAAATAAATGAGGGGAAAAAAGTTAAAATGCGGTGATATTGATCATTCCAACCTACTAAAAAGTGATATAGAATCAAATTGTACCTTGTATTTGTGTGTGAGTCATTGTAACAACCTACCCTACTGGAACCGCTGGACTTGCATCACAGCGAAACCACCCTGCCATAGACGCTACAAGTTCACAGCCATGATAAGGTTGATAACGTGGTGAGGTGTTTCCTGCCATGCTCTGCCTCTACGCTGAGTCTTATCACAGTTTTCTGTTTCCACTGAGTGTTGACGTGAACTGATCAATGTGACCTCAGTGTGAAACAGCCTTTAAGACACAGTTCTATAGAACCCAGAGACAGTGTGAACCAGTCTTTAAGACACAGTTCTATAGAAATCAGAGGCAGTGAACCATCCTTTAAGACACAGTTCTATAGAACCCAGAGACAGTGAACCAGTCTTTAAGACACAGTTCTATAGAACCCAGAGACAGTGAACCAGTCTTTAAGACACAGTTCTAGAGAACCCAGAGGCAGTGTTAACCAGTCTTTAAAACACAGTTCTATAGAACCCAGAGGCAGTGTTAACCAGTCTTTAAGACACAGTTCTATAGAACCCAGAGGCAGTGTGAACCAGTCTTTATGACACAGTTCTATAGAACCCAGAGGCAGTGTGAACCAGTCTTTAAGACACAGTTCTAGAGAACCCAGAGACAGTGTGAACCATCCTTTAAGACACAGTTCTATAGAACCCAGAGACAGTGAACCAGTCTTTAAGACACAGTTCTATAGAACCCAGAGGCAGTGAACCAGTCTTTAAGACACAGTTCTATAGAACCCAGAGGCAGTGAACCATTCTTTAAGACACAGTTCTATAGAACCCAGAGGCAGTGTGAACCAGTCTTTAAAACACAGTTCTATAGAACCCAGAGGCAGTGTTAACCAGTCTTTAAAACACAGTTCTATAGAACCCAGAGGCAGTGTTAACCAGTCTTTAAAACACAGTTCTATAGAACCCAGAGGCAGTGTGAACCATCCTTTAAGACACAGTTCTATAGAACCCAGAGACAGTGTGAACCAGTCTTTAAAAACCTCTTAAGCCCCAGGGGGGTCCAGGGGAAAAATCCGCCTAAAATGCATCCCCAAATTGGAACAATTGTGGACACAAAACTACAATGATTGTGGCTACTCTTGACTCACCAAATGTCAGCTAACCCTTGAAAATTCACAAATGCAGTGTAAAACCTCACATTTCTCTTACCAAATTGTCCTGCTATGATCACTAACCAAGGAAAAGATGATTGATAAAGACCTCCGCCTATGGAAATTTTGCCTTTTGAATAGTGAATGAGCCTCAAGACCTCATTGAAAACATATATAGTGAATAGAGAAATTGTTTACCAAGGTGTCATCAATTGATTGGCAAAATTGTATGAATATATTCCAAACTATGTAAACTCTACAGATGTTTTAGTGACAGTAGTGCTGTAATTTTTGTAATGTTAAAGTATAGGGTGAAAAATGATAAAAACGAGTAACAATAAGTAGTAATAATACTGTAATAGGAGTAATTTATGGATGAAAAGTACAATGGCAGCTGTTTACTATGCTGTAGGCCCACTGTAACAATAATCAACAATTAAATTGTAGTTTTATTTGGTCTATATTGATTTATTGACATTTATTGACAGCTGTTCAGAGGTCAACACCTTTTGCCCCCGCCGGCGGGGGCAATGGGGTTCAAGAGGTTAAGACATAGTTCTATAGAACCCAGAGGCAGTGAACCAGTCTTTAAGGCGGCATTCACACAGGCACGTTTTATTGCGATTAAAACGAATCCTCTAACGTATTGTCGGAAAATACACAACGTTTGGGCATGTATGAAGATGCATCCGTAGTATTTTTCGAATCAAAGAAACGAATGCAAATCCACAAAAAAACTGTGGTTTCGATTCGCTACAGCAAACGCTTCACTGTTGGTGTGAATCCATCCGTCTTAAATACAGGCAATGAAACATTGTGGTAGGCTATATAGAGCCATGTGCGGGTTAAATCCATTGTTATTTATAAAAGGTTAAATCCCCCTCCAGACCGTCCGCTCTCATTATATGTCTGACCATTCTGGCCGCCCCCTCCCCTCATTGATTTAATTTCTGATCACCGCTCCCTCGATCGCACATAGTGTATTATTTGTGAGGAGTTGCTCACAGACACAGTAGTTAGATAAAAGGAAAGTGCCACTGGAGTCACTTGTATATCATATATAGGCTATAGGCCTAATATAATATAGGACGATGTGTGGGTCTCTCGCCCTTGCTCGCGCGCGCTCTCTCTGTCGCTCTCTGTGCCAAATTATGTCCAAATGGAGATGCTTGTTACGCGCAGACGGAGCCAGCGGAGGGCAAGACGAGAGAGAGAGAGAGAGAGAGAGAGAGAGAGAGAGAGAGACGTTGACATCCTCCTCTTCGTAGATATTCATATCTTGCTATTAAAAGTATTTGCTGTCTGGTTTATTGCTGGTAGATTTTGCGAGTCCCTCCGGCCGCCGCTGGTTTTATTTTTTTATCGCCCGTTTACGACCGTCGACCGCAGATAAATAGGCTAACGCCTGCGCCGCAATTTTGCATCGGTCCTGGTTACATTGTGAGTTGAACTTGTAGAATTAATAAACACAGGGAGATGGAGGAGGCATTATTATGCAGCTTGGATACATACATGTCCCGTGGACAGACGTGGAGTCGTGGACTCAGTGATTCCTTGTTTCGGATGACAATGTGCAGTGTGAGGGCAAACGTATCAATTAAATATGCAAGAATGTGGCAACTTCACCCCTCCCATTCGCAGGACTAAACCGAATTATATTATGAGAATGTGGCCTAAGACACAGTTCTATAGAACCCAGAGGCAGTGTTAACCAGTCTTTAAGACACAGTTCTATAGAACCCAGAGGCAGTGTTAACCAGTCTTTAAGACACAGTTCTATAGAACCCAGAGGCAGTGTTAACCAGTCTTTAAGACACAGTTCTATAGAACCCAGAGAATGTGATCCATCCTTTCAGACAGTGGTTCTCAAACTGTCTCTTTTAATTTGTATCCCACGATTTTGTAACCCGTTTTTTTTACCCAGTGCCGATTGCCTAAGCTGTAATCCTGAGCTCTGCTCTCCCTCTGCCGCGCCTGGGGAGACAACGGACTGTGAGTCGGGACCCCCAGGGGGGATCCCTAAATTATTTTGGGGGTCCCCCCAGATGATTTGATTAACGTGCAACATTGTATTCTCACTCAACAGTAAACAAACCTACATGCAGTATACTGTAAGTGCACATAGTCTATGAAGCAGGACCCCCACTATATTGTATCAAAATTGTGTTGCAAATGAAATCTTAATAGATGTCATAGATAGCTCCATATACTTGTTTGACAGCAAACATTTAAAACTCTCATCAGTAGGCTATACTTCAGTGGTTCTCAACCTTTTCAGACTGCGCCCAAAATAATCATATTTCAACTGGGAACCGCCCTACCGAGCACAGAGTTCAGGCAACATTTTGTTTAAAACGGTTCTACTGTGAAAATAGCAGATACGTGTATTTATGTAGATCTGCTAATTTCACAATGTCTGCCTCTAATACTTGACAATTTGGCCAATGTTTAATTTGTCATTTTAGAACTATAAAAAGTCCTTAAATTGTCACTTTAGAAATGTGCAGATATACACTTAAACTTTATGTTGGTTTGTTTACTGTTGAGTGAGAAAACAATGTTGGCGACCCCCCAAAAATAATTTGGGGACCCCCCTGGGGGTCCCGACCCACAAGTTGAGAACCACTGGGCTACTTGGATTCTTCCCTCTAGTAGAGTAGTAGTGTTGGTGCACTGCAAATTCCGCCCTATCTCTTCTAAAGCCCTCTTCAGAATATGGGGATATTAGGGTTCAAGACAAGTGGATAGTAATACCCATGAAATTATCGTGTGTGGGCTCATTCCTGCATGCGCTTGCGGGAGGCAAGAGCTGGATTGTGGTCATCTTTGTGAAATATCGCCCAGCGTTTACTCGCGGAGCGAGGGTGTTTTGGGGGCGGCGCGATCCCAGGCCCCGCTGATCCAAGCGAGAAAGCTCGCAGCAACCGCCGTCTGTAGCCTGCATGTGTGCATGTGTGTATGTGTTGTGTAGAGGGGAGAGAGAGTGGAGGAGCAGAGCAGCTGCATTCACTGCGCTTAGAATTCTCTGTGCGACTTTTACCGAGTGAGAAAACCCCCGCAATTTTCGGGAGAGGTCGGTGGGATGGCTGTAAAAATGCGTGTGAAATGGCAAGTGTGGCGTGTGGCGTGAGAAGAGGTTAAAGTGCGTGACTCTCACGCTCAAAGTGTGAGACTTGGCAGCCCTGCTGTGACATCTACTGAGTTGATCTGAGTGGTGACTTTTAAAAAAGAATTCAAACTGACCACTTTTAAAGGCCACAAAAACTTTTAAACTTACATTGCAACACATGTTTGCATAGTAGGTAAGAGAACACAGGTCAGGAGCTGTGATCAGATAAAATGAGTGGGGGAGGAAGGATGGTTCATGCAGCAGAGTGTGTTTCAGGATGGGTGAGGTGGTTTCAGTGGTGAGCAGATCACGTTCAACCCAGAGTCAACTCGAAGAAAGGGTCGAACTCGTTCTTCTGCTATACCACAAAAATGTGGAATGCCTTACCGAAGGCCATAAAGGAGTGTGGATCACTAGCATCCTTTAAAATTGCCCTGAAAAACCACTTACAGGCAGCAGCCGTTCGCAACTGGTAAAAAAACCTAGCCCAACCCTACCCTCCCTGCCCCTTCCTTGTATATACTTGTATACTTGTATATTCCTTGTATATACTTACTGTTTGTTTAGATTTTCTGTATATTCCTTGTATATACTTACTGTTTGTTTAGATTTACTGTTTTCTTTTCTTTTTTTTCCCCCTTTTCTTTACATATCTACTGCATAGTACTGTGTTCTATTTGTCTGTCATTCAATGTTATATGAGATACTTAAATGGTTTCCTGTTGAAATAAGCTTAGTCTTTTCATGGATCTCCTTTTAGATGATTCCCCTCCTGTGTTCTTGTTCGTCAACCTGTTTTGGTTTTCCTTATGTCTGTTGTTTTTTTTTGTTTGTTTTTGTTTGTTTTGTTTTTGTCTTCATGTGGGGACTACGGATGAAATTTAGCATTCTTGCTAATTCCGGTGTATTTACATTGCATTCATGTAGTGTTCATTAATATGCATTGTCCCGTCTAAATAAACAAATAAATAAATAAATAAATAAATAAATAGTAGACCTTGTACCAGTGAACTGTACAGTCATGAATCTGTACATTTTCCTATGCAAACTTCTAATAAAAGCCTTCAATCAATCAAAAGCAGCTACAGTATTAATAGCTCAGCTTCTTCGGAAGCAGCTCAGCTTATCAGATCAGATCTGCTGCATAGACGTTACATTACACACACACAGTTGAAGCCCTTATATTCCACACACAGTTGAAAGCATCCGTGTCATTTTAGATTTTAGCCGTGGCTATTCAAAACATAGCAGATCTACAAGTTCACAGCACGTCACTTCGTGTCGCGATGGGAGCCTGTACATTTGTTAAGTGTCAGAGCTACTGATTTAGAAGGCATTTGTAGATTCTGCCTCAGGTCTTAATGGGTTAAACTCTGCTGTAGCCCCAATATGTATGTGTGTGTGTGTGTGTGTGTGTGTGTGTGTGTGTGTGTGTGTGTGTGTGTGTGTGTGTGTGTGTGTGTGTGTGTGTGTGTGTGTGTGTGTTTGGGGTGACTTTATTATCAGGGGCTGAACAGTGTTTGTGCCAAGTTTGGTACAGATTGGAAACACAGAGTGCCTGTGGCTCCTTGGGGCCCCTGCAGTGTGACTGTTTTCATGGACGACCCCTGAACAGTGTTTGTGCCTCGTTTGGTGAAGATCGGAGCAATGGTGAGCATCGTTAAGTGGATGTTAGTTATGTTTGACCGTTGTCGCGACCTGGTGTTGTGATGGTGAGGACCCAAACTCAGAACTCAACAGAAAGTAATTGCAGGAAACCAAGGAGTGCAGTAGACGAAGACTTTACTTAAACACAAGCATACACGGAATCAAACACAACAAAAAGACACACACTGATGAAACGGACAGCAATACAATGATCCAGCAATGAGAGCAAACACAGACAGGTTTAAATAGTCTCCGGACAACTAGGCAGTCATTAGTCAACAGCTCGCTGCTGTGATACTGGGAGGATCTCAGATTGTCAATCAGGTAGGCTACTCACAGGAGGGGAGGGGGCGAGCAGGATGAGGTGAAGTGGGGAAAAGGCCAGGGTGAGACCCTGGAAGGGCCACCGTGTGGCCCAGATCATGACAACTTTGCGGTCTGTGTGGCTCCTTCCTTCTTCTTCTGCTCCCTCCCCCCTCTTTTGTAAGTTATTTCTTTGGCCTTTTCTGCTTTTGTTGAAAGTATATAGTAGATAGGAAGGAAATAGTGACACGTAGCAAAGGTCCAAACCCGCAACCCTGCTGCATTACAGCCTAACAGCGGTCGTGTTCTTTTGTCCCCGGGCTGCACGCGCATACTGGTTCTTCTCAGTGTGACTTTTACTGGGAATGCGACACAAGCCCCTGACATGCACTGCACTACTTGCTACTTGATGCCCTTTGCCATCGGGGCCTCTAGACCAGTGGTTCCCAAACACTGGGTCAGGACCCATTTGTGGGTCGCAGTCTCATTTTTGTGTCTCTTTACCTTTTGTTTCCAATATTTTGTTTTACATTATTATTATTTCAAAACATTTTCAAAAAACATTCACAAAAATATTTTTTGAATGAATTAAAATGGTGGGGTCCCTGCTTCATCTCTCTCAGTAAAGGTATATTGGCCTAAAAAACATTGAAAATCCCTGCTTTAAGTGTAATATGAGCCTTCATGTCATCAGATTTGTTTATCTTTGTCCGTGTATTCCCCTTCAGAGCTGATTACTTCGACATCATGGTGTATTGCATTTTAAAAAGACACATTTTTCTAGTGAGACCCTTTATTTTTTCATGGTGTTTATCTGTCCAACAGCACCATCTAGTGTTTGCACTTGCACACTTGAATCATGCCATAAGCATGCTTTCACACCATTCCATGTCAGTTAACAAAGAAATGTCAAGCAAATTTGAGCATGATTTTGGATTTATTTATCATTGCCATAGTATTTTAATGTCTTTACCATATTCAAATAGAAAACAAACAAACAAACAAACAAACAAACAGGATTGCATTGGTCCAATCATGTCAATGCAACCCCTGAAACCCAATCTAACAAACAGACAGGCTCTTTAAATCCTTAGGATTATTGGAGGATTATTGTTATTCAGGTGAGTTATGCTGTGCTGCTTAGCATGAACATTATAATCAGAGTGTGTCATTTCCCCTTTGTTACTTTACATTTAAATTATGGTAAAAACAAACCATCAGGCCAATGAGCACCAACACAACGTTATTAGTTCAGAATAAGATGAACAATCGATCATAAGAAAAAGTTCAACATAATAGAAACAAATGTTATCGCCTACCAAACAAAGTATGCACCAAATTGGCCCATGTTATGGGGAGGCTAGCTGGAATGATATTGGTCATTGCATGTTTTCC
This sequence comes from Nannobrachium achirus, assembly GCF_963921795.1. Lineage (NCBI taxonomy): Eukaryota > Metazoa > Chordata > Actinopteri > Myctophiformes > Myctophidae > Nannobrachium > Nannobrachium achirus. Next base: position 38,290,753 of record NC_137822.1, on the reverse strand, counting down.
ATATATTTGACTTTTGCAGGTTTAAACATGCACAAGCTCATCATACAGTAGATTGCAATGCATACAAACATTAAGCAATTTGACATTTGACAGTATGGACAAATAGCAAATTCACACACCATTACACTCCTAAATGAATGGCCTATACATCATTATGTTTTACAAACTCTATCCTAGTTATTACTTTTGGAATATAGAGCTATGTAACACTTATTTTTAGTAAAACATATCCCTTACATCAGTGGCAGTTTGCACAAATTAAAACATTCTCTCTGGTTGTAGGGTTTGAAACTATCTTTATCTAACAGGTTGTCAATGTCGTGGAATGTTTTATTTAGATGCCTGTCCCTTTTTAATGGGGAGGTGACAATGGGTTAGGGTGTACAGCGACTGGGCTTTACCCCGGTGGGAACTGCTTCAGACTACCCTCTCTTGACTAAAGTTGCCACAATATTTTACAGATAAGGGGCTTTCCCTCTGTGTGAAACTACTAATCTGGCTAAAGATGTTGCCACACACATTACAGGTCAGGGTTTTCCACCTGTATGAACCCTTGTGTGCCTCTTCAGATCACAGTCTCGACCAAAGCTTTTGCCACAAATTGTACAGCTATAGGGTTTTTCCCCGGTATGAATCCTCATGTGCTGCTTCAGATGACCACCGTTTCTAAAGCTGTTGCCACAAACTGTGCAGCCAAAGGGTTTTACCCCTGTGTGAATCGCCATGTGCTGCATAAGATGACCTTTTAGGCTAAAGCCTTTGCCACAAATGTCACAGCTAAAGGGCTTTTCCCCCTTGTGAACCACTGTGTGCTGCCTCAGATGACTACCACTATTAAAGCTTTTGCCACAAATGTCACAGCCATAGGGCTTTTCCCCTCTGTGACCCATCATGTGCTTCTTCAAACTAACAATTTGGCGAAAGCTGTTGCCACAAACTTTACAGCTAAAGGGTTTTTCTCCTGTATGAATCCTCATGTGCTGCTTCAGACCACTCTCTCGACTAAAGCGGTTACCGCACAGTGTACAACTATAGGGCTTTTCCCCTGCATGAACCTTCGTGTGCCGCACCAGTTCACCTTTTCGACTAAAGCTGTTGCCACAAATTTCACAGCTATATGGCTTATCCCCTGTATGAATCTGTGTGTGCTTCTTCAGCGTACTACTATCACCAAAGCTGTTGCCACACATTTCACAGCTATATGGTTTTTCACCTGTATGAACCCTTGTGTGCTTCTTCAGCACATCCTTTGTACCAAAGCCTTTGCCACAATCTGTACAGCTAAATGGTTTTTCCCCAGTATGAACCATCATGTGCCGCTTGAGATGACTGCGCACACTAAAGCTGCTGCCACAATCTGTACAGCTAAATGTTTTTTCCCCGGTATGAATCATCATGTGACGCTTGAGGTTATACTTTTGTCTAAAGTTGTTGCCACAAACTGTGCAGCTAACAGGCTTGTCCCCTCTTTTAGTCTTAGTGGATGGCTTCTCTTTTGACGAGCTCCCGCTATGGAACAGTTTGCAGCGCGATAGAGGGACGAAACAAGCCTTCAACACCACTCTTGTTGCATTCACCTGTAAAATCAAATGCAGAAAAGAAAAGAAAGAAAGGATTTTGTTTGAGTGTGATATCATTATATAATAGTTATGCATTAACAAGGGGAGAGATGGCACACGCCATCAACAATAGCTTATTATGTTAAATGTGGGGGGAAAACACCATTGTGATGGATACTCCACATAACATTGTGATCACATTCCGTCCATGTCCCGTATGCCCATTGCATGCACATGGAGATCCATGATGTCATCAATATTAAGCCCATAGCTTGGAATGCCCATATATGGACATACTGTGTGAGTATCATGTGGTCTATAACATAAGACATCTATGATGTCAGACGTCAGTCATATCCATATTCGGGGGAAATATTTGGTCCACATTTTATTCAACTTAACAAACCACAACTCGGATCACAAAAATTAATCCCGTCTTATACGACCTCGCCCTAAGGCGTCTTACCGGTAGATAATACATGATGTATGCAATAAGACAAACAAAACAAACCTGGTGCTCAATCTTCCTCCTTTTGGTTTCTCTACAGGACTGTTCAACTTCCCCCGGTCGGTTCATCTGTAATGGTAAATGTCTCGTATTAAACACAATGGTGGAAAATAGAGGCTACACAAATCTGATATCCAATAAAGACAGTTTTCTTCAAGTTAGTAGTTTGTATTAAACAATACAACTTGTTGACCATTACTACGGTAAAGTGTAAAGTCTCTGTCTGTAACGTCTTACCTTCTTGTTCATTTGTTCTCAAAGTCAAATCCTTGGAAATCGTTGTCTGTCTTGTCTCTGAATATAACATAGACTACAACTACACCTACACCATGGTACCTTACTTATACCTGAGGAGGGTCTTTCACGTGTTGAATTCAACCAATCAGAGCAGAGCAAAGGAAGTGGGGGGAGCTAAGCTATGCTAGAACATTAACATCAACCATCTGGAAACATTTCAGAACACAGTCTGGTGATTAAATAACAGGCAATGTGTGCTTGTTTTAAACTATTTAAAGTTATGTTTTGTGTCCAAAAAGAATCATCAAAGGCCTACCCACCCAGTGTGTCATTTAAATTGCAATTATCTTTACAGATGTAAAACAAAACAAAAAATCTCCTTATTTTCTTGCTATCATGTCTCTCTCTCCAACTCTTTAATAAACATAAAATATAGTATCATTTGGGAACACAATTTAACTATATCAGGCAATATAACCCATGATTTGATTTGATCAATTGTGCCAGTTAATAATTTCCCTGTTTCATCACTTCCATTGTGCTTGTTTATCCTGTAGTCTGCATTTAGTTCTGTCTCCTGATTGGGTTAGTCTGTTTGGGGTAACACATAGATCCCAGTTAATGAACAGTCTAACTCAGACATAACTATTGGATTAGTTTGATCGTGTGTTATTTCTTGTGCTTTTGATTGTGTTTTTGGACAGTAAACTATATCATTGAATATACTCTTTTATGTAAAAACTGGAGTTTTGTGTGAACCTTATAATAAACACATAAGACATGTAGGCCTATTGTGTTTGTTGTGGTGGTGATCAGGGGTGAAGCAAGACATGAAGACATCTCTGCAATCTTTTCCACTATAAAGCAAAGCAATGTAAAACCTTGCCAGGTATACCGGTCATAGCAATGGCATAATGCACGAAACCAATCACACTATGTGAGTGCATGGCGCAATGTGATGTTGCACCTAATTCTTGTATTAGATTCTACTTCCATCTAGCATTTAAGAGGCAGAACTTCAAATATATCAAATATAATTTCAACCCTTAAAGGTAGTGCAAGTGGTTTTCTAAAATAAGTTTTATGTTAAATAGTTCTATATTCTGACAGTGGGACTCATTTACTTATTGCTCTAAAGGGTACCAGGAGTCTCCCGCTCTTTATTAAACAGATCATGATTATCCAAACAGCATAGAGAACGCAGTCAGGAATCTGATTAATAAAAGGACATGGTAATACTTTTCTTGATGGGATGAACTTGATGGGATCTCAAACTTTGTCCTATATCTGGACCCTCATTTAGAATGCCAGGATGTATTAACTTTTTCAATGCCAGCCCATTTCAGTGTTTTTTTTACGACCACAAGAAAACGCTGTTTACACATCTATCCGTTCTGTCCATTCTTTTCAGTACCCTGGGTGACGCTAAATTCCACCATAGTTAGACTCATACACCCATTTTAACAAAATGAGCAAATTGCGTCGGGCGCTCCGTGCATGTGCTGGTACCGGGTTGCCACCAGCTGCTCAGATCTTTTTTCGGATTGAAAATCCAACTTATGGGTGAGGAGGAAAGTGTGTTTCTATTTATAATGCATTCTAACCAGAATCACAACAAGGCAGACCCAGAATCGTTCGGTCACATGATCTGCCACTAGAGGCAAGCAAGTGTTTTGTATGGAACACCTGTTTATTAAATCGTCAAAAATAATGTATTTTGAGTTGTTTTATAACAAAAATAGCCTATTCTCATCAACTGTCAGTGGCCTGCCTAATTAATGATTCTCGTCAATCTATGTCTGTGGGGTTTTTTAATATACCAGTACCACTATGCCACGCCTGTAGGAACAACCCCTCATGATGAATATGCTAATATGCCACACCCCTGATAGGTGAGAACTAACCGTTAGGGAGGGCATGTGAGAACGACTCTCCCACTGCCTATATGTGTTGTTGTATGTTAATTTATTTCTCAACAATGTATGGGAATTCAAGTGAAACGTGATGGCTTTACCATTCATGTGTAATTCAGTCAGTAAAGTAGTGCATAATGATGGTTGATTGATGGTGGCTAATTGTCATCAAAAGCAAGTCAATGAAACAACACAAGGAACATCCAGTTAGGAACTCTTACAAATTACACTGACACATTTCAAAAACAACCCAGAACCTTCATACATTAGAATGAATTTCAATTTTAAGCCTACTGATACTGGCATAAATAAAACCTTTTAGGGGGGGGAGTCATGGAATCTGGCCTGCTGCCACGATTGGTTGCTGTGAGTCGTTTACAAGACATAATGTGACCGACTTTCTCCCCTAAACATGAAAAATTTTCATTGGGCATTTTGTGCAAAAACCGGACAACTTTATTACAAATAGAAAGCTGCTTAATAATTTGGTTCCCCTGAAATGGGCCAGGAGTATAGGACCAAACAGACCAAAACCTATTTGCTAATGATATCATGTTGGATACGTTCAGGTGCAGTGGTTGTACCATTCACCATGGATTCACACATAAACTTTAGTCTATGTGCTAAAAACACTGCAGCGCTTAACAACCTGATGCTAGACATGCAGGAGGGTGTGGGCATCGATTGAGGAATCCCAAGTTGGTCATGGTTATAGCACTAGACCACACTCATTTGCATTGCACACGCATTGCACCACATTAATAGTAAAGGTAAGGTGATATGCTTTTAAGCAGTATTACCAGTGAACATTACTGCACTGAACGTGGCAATGAAGACACAAACAGGAATCAAGATTCAAGATTTTTTATTGTTAGCCTACATACAAGAAATTAAGATAATGGATGAGGGAAATGCATGGTGTGCAAACATGTGAATGGTTCATACTTCTCAGTCACTTTATCTTCCAATGCAATATCATATATTATGCAACGGCAACTGTTTGTGTTCATTACAGAAATTATCATAACATGGGTGGTGCAGGAGCAGTGGAGATGTGGGGTTGGATATGGATATGTAGTGCTGTAGAAGTATAACTCAAAATGGACTCATGCATTCAAGAAAAAGTTCTTGAATCTTGTACTTGAGCAAGTTTAGTGACTTTCCAGCATTTCCTCACACACAGCAGAGGGCACTGAGTGGAAGTGGGTGGACACGAGGCTATCACTGATGCAGGTATAGAACGGAGCCACAGTGAGGCGAAGTCGACTCTGCCTCCACTCTTCGTGTGAGGCGTAGTGTATGACTTCTCTAGCAGGCCTGGCAGCTCTGACTGAGGAAACACATGCTGGCTTGTAGACCGTCTTTCTTTTGTGGCGTTTCACTTTGAAGCTCAGGCCAGTGTTGCCACAGACTGTGTGCGGACCGCCAGAGATTTTGGCCGCAGCGTTACGCCTCACATCATGTTCTACCTAGAAAATATAATAAGACATTAATCATACAGTAACACGCAAACATAAGACATCCAATTCTAGAGAAAATAAAAGGGTTTGGGGTTAACAAATGGCTAGTTTCAAGGGTTGCTTGTTGCTGTTTGTGTTCTTATTCTGTAACTGTACATGTTTTCTTTTTTCTTTCTTCATATTATAGACATGGATAGATTCTAGGACAGGGATTGCCATAGAATCAAAGGTTAACTTCTATTTGTTTTCTATTGAAGAATATTGGTGGGATGCTACATATCATGTTGTATAACAAGTGTTCTTTTTACATGTTGGGTTGGTTTTTGTCTTGTTATTTCAGCAATAATGTCTAGTGATGAATCAAATAAATAAATACATTAATTAAGACACATTTACATACCGTCCATAAGATTGCAGCTGCATGAACGCAGCATGATGGACCCGGCCCGACCACGCAGCTGCATCCCGCCGTCTCCACATTTCCCTCCTCCGTCACCAGAACCCATGCACTGAACCAGGAGTCATTGATCTTGTGCGGTCCAACACAGGAACTGTACCAGGAGTCATTCGTCTCTGTCGGTCCAACACAGGCACTGTACCAGGAGTCATTCATCTTGATCGATCCAACACTCGCCTCCAAGTACACAAAGCTGCCATGTTTGTGTATCAGCACAGGACCAACAATGCCGCTGTTGTGCAGGTACGCAAGCGCGGCCTGGGCATTTTTCACCGCGTTGCCGTCCACGGCCGCCATGCCAGAGAAGTATAAAAACATTTTATCTGCGGTCACGTCGGGCCATTCGGTCCTGTCGTCCGATTCCTCCCAGGTGTCGAGAGTAGACGGATGTGGGATGGTCACAGCGCCTTCCCTCGTCAGATGAGTGGATGAGTGTTCCCATTTCACTTCTTGCATGGTTAAAAACTGAAGTTACAAACACAAACACACTGCTATTACAACCACACAGCTGTTCAGGTAAAGCAGGTATCAGTCTGGCTGCCTGCAGGACGACGTCACTTCCACAAATAAATGTGAGAGAGGAAATGGAGTCATCGTGGCTGAAGAGGAAACCCATCTATATACTGTGTGTGAGAGGGCCTTGAAGACCTTATGCAAAGTGTTGGGTGTGGTCTTGTCTATTGTTATCATTAAATAGGCCTACCTCCCTGTCCTACAACAAACTACTGCCCCCTGATGGGGGTGGGTTCAATTGTTTTACCATATTTAAACTTCTCAACCACATCACTTACTAAATATACTGAGGTATTCAAAAGTATAAGTAGGCCTATGTTTCATTCATATTGGTCCAATGCTGTGTTGTCCCAATGTATTTACAGAACCATTTAGCTCTCTGAAAATGCACTGACCTGCTAGTAGGCCTACAACCACTGTGATACAAAGCCTGTAGAAACACTCAGCATAGAAATGCAATTGATTCAACAATTAATTTCCAAACTGTTTTGCACCTGTAATTCATACACACAAAATCTGAAATGTCAACATTGCCGTACAAAGGAGAAGAATAGAAAGCCTGGTAGGCGAGGTTAGGAGAAAAAATAATGTTAAGCTCCTTTTTATGGGGAAAATTATGTGTTCACCTCCCATTTTGGCCTCCTGATTTCCAGCCCTGTTTTAGCTGTACTTGTGCTGGTTTAAGGGATAGTGTAATAAAGATATATTTTGTCAGTTCTTCCTGGACAGTTTCAGTCAGACTGGCCCCTCCAGCGTATGCACTGTGTAAACACCACCTATAGCCTATTACATTAATGTTTGACATCATAACGCAGGTTAAAACAAACTAAAGAATGAAAGAAATTCAAAACAAAAGCCAAAAAAAACAAAAACACACACACACACACACACACACACACACACACACACACACACACACACTGTACAATCTGACCAGTCTGGTATCAGCTGAAGCCAGTCTGACTGAAACTACAGGAAACATAGTAGTTTGTTAACTGGTATTATTCTGTACCATGATGTCTGGGTGCAAAATCTGCAAAGTTGCCCCACAATACCTTCTCCAATGAATGTCCACTACTGAATTATCAAAACACACTTCAACGTCATGTTGGACCTGGGATCAAAATCTGCAAAGTTGCCTTACAATTATACTCCAGTGAATGTCCACTACTGAATTTAACATATACTATAGTGGATCAGATCAGTGTGTGACTCTCTCAACAATAGACACATAGACATAGTCTTTATTTAGTTATGGATATAACTCAATTCAGCTGTGGAAAGAAGTCACAGTTTCCTAAATAAGTACAATTCTGAGCTTGCCTGCTTTTACTTTACTTGAGTTTTACATGTTTGAATACTTTATGTCTACTTTATAACATCTCAGAGGCAAATGTACTTGTTTCTCTCCATTGAATGATTTGGTGATTTTTCTGGAGGTAAATGCTTGAAGGTGAAGGTGGCCATGACTAATGTGTAGGCCTGTGTCTGTCAGGGTATCACTGTACTAGAATCTTCTCTAGTTGTTGGTGGGTGCCCGTGTCCTCAGAGACTGGAGGTCTCGTCACCAAAGCTGGCCCGTTGGGCTGCAGCTTGCTACACTCTTCCCCTGTGTGTGCCGTGTATCCTACTATGCAGTCCCTGTGTAGCTGTCCATTCCTCTACTTCAGTATGCGAGTGACTAGACCAGAAGGTGTCCACAACACTAGCCGTGTGTGGTGCCCTGGAGTGAGTGGCTTACTTGAGGAGTAACAAACGCTGCTGCTTTGCCTGGGGTTACAATACCCATGACCAACCGCCTTTGTCGTGGATTCATCAACCTGATTAAATGACGTTGCCTTTGCTGTGTGAAATCCCCAGTCACATCAAGACTGCCTGCTCCAATCTGACAATTGTATTTACTACGTATGTGAGATACTAATTATTGTTTCCATTACAGGACCGGTGCTGGGGGGAGTTAAGTGGGACCCGGTGACGGCTGCCCAGTGGTAGTGGTAAACCCCCTCTTTGCTGTGGTACCTTTTAGTGTTTTTGAGTTGCTGTGTGTTGGGGAGCCACTACCCTGGGTCGGTTGGCCGGCCCACCTCTCCTCTTTCCCCCAGTACTGGCCTGTCTATGTACAATGTCCTGTATAAACTCACTGTTAACTTTTAACCTTTTGGATGACTCTTATTGCTGACAATTAGTAAATGATAGTAAATAAAACATATTATACTTTTGTTACAACCATGGTCTCTGGTGGTTTACTTAGATTTAGGCTCCTCAAAACTATTTCCTAGGGTGCAATTCCCTAGGTGGCGTTGTTGGCAACTGTTAAATAAATACCGCCATGCCACATATGCAATCATAAAATTGCCCAAAATAAATGTAGGCTACTGTGTGTGTGTGTGTGTGTGTGTGTGTGTGTGTGTGTGTGTGTGTGTGTGTGTGTGTGTGTGTGTGTGTGTGTGCTTGCGTGAGATAAACCATTCACTCACCAATGGACCACATTGCTTTGATTCACTGACACATTCAAATGCATGGCTATAAAGATGCATACATTTTGTCCACAATGGAGCAGATTGGTGTGATTAACATTATCCTCCTATAAGTGAATGCAAGAATGTAAAGCACAAAGGATGACTTATAGCTCTGATGAATTGGCCAATTAACACCACATCCAGCATGTTCCTGTGGAATTAGACTGCCTTTACATACAACTGAGACTAAAATGAAGCTTTTACAAAGGGTTTGTTTTACTTTTACACCAAGGAATTATTGAGAAAAAAACTACTTGGATGTCCAGCTTCACTCTCAAATATTTAGATGTTTTCTGCTATAAGATTAATCACTGTAGATAGTTATGAGACATGATTAGCCTACCTACTGAAAACCAAAAGCTATTATTTTAATAAAGCTGTTTTACCTCCCTGCTTTATTGTAATGTGTACAGTCATAAAAGCTCTAAACTAAAACTACTACTAATGACTCAGTTATGATGTTCCAATGCCAGTTGTATTGACATTGTGTGAAAATAGCAGATCTACAAGCTCTGTTATTGCAGCAAGTTGCATTGCAATACACTCCAATTAACAACAATTTGGCAATGATATAGTGTGTAGAGCAAAATCAAGAGGGAACTGCTGGTTAATGTGGTTAATAGTTTTTATTCTCTTTGTTTTATTAATCTATACGTTAAGGCAGGGATTTTCAACCGGTGGTCCGGGGACTGCCCGTGGTCCCTGAGGGGGTTCCAGGCGGTCCCCAGCTAAATGACAGAGAGTTGGTAACCAAATGGACCCTTATAGATCTCCTGAGAGTGTAAAATGAAACCCACATGGACCCTTTGTGTGTGTGTGTGTGTGTGTGTGTGTGTGTGTGTGTGTGTGTGTGTGTGTGGTTTCATTTTAAGCTCTCAGTAGTTCAATTATTGTTACCAACATGCCAACATCAATACAGCATGGAATTGTGGAAAAAAATTGTTATCCAACCGGTAACAAATTATTCTACGTTTTGGGTCTGAGAGGCTAAATCTCACCAAAGGGTGGTCCCTGGCTCAAATGGACAATAAATATAGACCTGGACAAAAGGTTTGAAAACCTCTGCTTTAGGGGCTTGTCCATTTTCAACCCTGATTCCAGTCTACTTTTTAAATTGTTTTCACAATGTTTTCCCTACACCAGGGATGTCCACACTTGTTTCATTTAGCCCACATTAGAAAGTATTAAAACCCAAGGGCCGACTATATCTCCTGACACAACTTTCAGTCGGACCATAACAAAGTCACATACCGGTACATATGCATGGCAATTACAATATTTATTTAACCATCATCATCAACATCCCTGGCCTACACTACTGTATGCTGGAAACACCAACACAGAAGCTGGGCATAATTTTATTCTTCCGAATGTTTTATTTTATGTATTTAAAAGCATTCACTTTTGAATGATTCTTTAAAGCAATTTCTCTAGTACTCAAGGAAAGGTTTGATTAGGCATCCTTTACTTGAAAGTTGACCAGTAGTACAGTAGGCCTATCTATACTTTGACTCAAGTAGGCCTATAGGGGTTGAGTACTTTGTCCCCCAATGATTAATTGCCCCCCCCCCCAGACACACCAATCAATTCAATGTGTAGGACAGATACGTGATGATAACAATAGACAAGACCACACCCACCTGTTTTGCATAAGGTCTTCAACAAGGTCCTCTCCCACAGCATATAAACAGCACAGAACAGTCATTGTGTCATTACTACAGCTAACCATGACGAGTCAACCACAGAGAAAGAAGAGCCTCATCCAGAGCATGTTGACCTTCACCTCTGCTGCTGTTAAACCTCCTTCATCTGCACTGCTGACCTCTGCTGACACTTCTTCTGATGATACCAGGACCTCCACTAGGGTTAGTAGAGTTGTGCATGTTTTCCTTAGTTTGGATTTGTTACTTTTTTGTTTTCAATCTCAGTTTATTTTTTGGTTTTCAAATGCATGGTTTTGGTATGTTTTAGGCTTTGATTGATTGATTTGTTTGAAGAATGTATTAGAAGTTTGCATAGAAAAGTTTTTTTTCAGTTTCAAGACAGTTCATTTCAACTAAAAGGATAAGCTCAAGTACTAGACTTAATTAAGTCTAGTACTGTTAAACTCATATAACATTGAATGACAGACAGATAAGACAGTACTATGCAGAGAAAATCAGCAAAAAACATGATGCAAAAATAAATGGTATATACAAATAGAAAGGTATATACAGGCTTAGTTTATTTTTATTTGTTAAGACTACTAGGTTTTATTTGTCATTAGTTTTATTTGTATTCATTTAAGATACTTGACAATGCAATATGCAATAGCTCAGTTAATGTATTGGAATACCTGTATTGTTTTAGTTATTTCATTAGTTGTAATTAACTAATATTAACTCTGTCCTCCAACCCTCAGATCACTGCCTCTTCCTCCGTGCCTCAGAGCTCTGGAGAAGTTCCACCACAAGGAACCAGTTCTCCTGATGATACCGGGGCCTCCTTCACCCAGGCCACCTCTTCCTGTGCTTCACGGCCGGTGCCCATGGGCAAGGCACTGAAGGAGGCAGATTCTGACACAGGCGTGACGGCTGCTGCTCCATCAGACCTGTCCTCTGTAGACGAGCCGGCAGCCCAGCCCTTTGCGGCAAACGGGAAGGACCAATTCAGACATGGATATAAAGGCTGGAAGAATATGGGAAAGGCTTGTCGTACGCACGAGAAGAGCCAGGCACATCAAGCAGCATTACAAAAGTACTGTGTCTACAAAGACATCCAGGCAAACGCTGAATTGATGGCAAGAAAACACCATCATATCAAAGCTGTGCTGGACACGGCTCTCTTCCTTGCAAAGCAGGGACTGCCACAACATGGACACGTAGAGACTCTGGATTCAGGTGAGAAGGTGAGCACCAGAGGTAAATTCAAGGAGATATTTGATGCCCTGTGCGAAAACGATCCAGAGCTAAAAGCTGGCATAGATGCTACAATGCTCACACCCGACGTTCAGGACGATCTCATTGATTCCGCGTCTACGTTGTTGCTGCAGCGCATAAAGGAAGAATTGCACCAATATGACAACACGCACTACGCAATACTTGCAGATGAACGCTGGGACAAATGGACGAGAGAGGGCGAAAGGGAATTTGTGGTGGCTGTCAGCTTACGCTATGTGTACAGGGGAGCCGTCAAGGAGAGAGCGGTGGGATTTGTGGTGGTGAAGGAGATGACGACGGAATTCGTCGCAGAGAAAATCACAGGGCTTCTGCAGCCTTTTGAGCTGGACAAAGACTTGTGTATCGGACTGGGGTTCCACGGACCCTCTGTGATGTCTGGACATAACGTTCAGGCCATTCTCAAGCACACATTTCCTAACGCTACTTACATGCCTTGTCACTCACATAGTCTAAACCAAGTCCTGGAAACGGTTGTGCACACGTCAACTGATGCAGGCCAGTTCTTTGATTGCATCAATTCACTGGTAACTCTTCTGACAAAAAGTCAGTGGAACTCCGGATATGTTTTGCACGGGACCCACCACAACCTCCCCCGCTGATGCTGGGGGGACAGGAGGTACCCGTTGTGACAACAACAAAGTATCTAGGATACCACCTTGACAACAACCTGACTGGAGATGTGCATATTGAGAAGACAGTAAAAACTGCCTCCAAGCGGCTGCACTATCTCACGGTCATGGCTAGACACGGACTACCTGCAGATGACCTCATCACCATCTATACCACTCTCATCAGGCCGTGTCTGGAATACAGCTCAGTGCTCCTGGTGGGCTGCTCTAAAAAACAACAAGCAGAGCTAGAGCGAGTCCAGAAACGTGCCTGTAAAATTATTAGAAGGAGAGCTGGTAACATCTCACAACCCCTACCATCACTCCAGACCAGGAGGGAGGAGGCTGCAGTGAAGCTGGTCAGGGACATGCATGAGAAGCAACATCCTCTACATGACCTGCTACCACAAACAAGAGGAAGCTCCACTGCCAGGACACTCAGAAACCAACATGAGCTGGACGAACCAGGGCCCACGGCCAAAACAAACAGAGTTAAAAACTCTACCCTGTACGCCGCAGTTAGGCTGTATAATGACACTTTATAGAAACACAATATGGTCACCATGAACTGATACATGTTTCTTACTTCTGCTGCCATGGAATATTTTTAAACTTCATGAATTGCTTGCTTATTACATATTTTTATTGTTGTATTTTGTAAAGTTCTGCCGTTTTTCAGTGGGGCCCTGGCTCCACTGCAAGCATGAATTAATAAACTCAAATCAAAAAAAATGACTGGCAGCCAGCAACAGGACCTTTTCCTTGAGATTCAGAGTCTTATGTACCCCGACCGCGCACCCATTAAACTTGAACCAGGATGTGACACAAAGTCGCATTCACTGTCAGTTAAGAACGTCCTTAAACTCTATGAGGTTGTGCTGGAGACGTTGCATCACTTAATTGAGGACTACGAGAGCATAAAAGCGGTTGTATTGTTTGAACAGATACAAACAAAGAAATTTGTTTTCCTTCTTGTCCTCTTTGCAAACCTGTTCAGTATGTCTGACAGTGCCAACAGCAGTCTGCAGTCTACCAACAAAAAGGTGTCAGACACTGTAGTTTTAATTGGAGCTCTCAAGAAATCCCTGTCAAATATGAGGTCAAAAGATAGCTGCCGCCACGGATATCTGAGCATCCTGGCAAAAACAAACGAGATATTGAAGTTTAATGACTTTGACAATTGGGACGTAGCTGTGCGAACTCGTAAATTTCAGATGCCCTCTTCCTGGGTTTGCGAAGTGACTAGTTCAGTGGGATGTCGAACGATAGTCAAGTGCGACGATGATTTGCGCACCATGTTAAACCAGATAGTAGACTATCAACTGAACGAGTTGAACGCCATGTTCCAAAATGACACGCATGGTTTCATGACATCAGCTGAACTTTTCCTGACAACACCCCGTGGCGATGATATAAAGGAAATGACAAATAGCCTAAATCTCTCTGGAAAGCTTTTGGGCCTAAGTGTCACAGAAGAAGAGCTTTCCCAATTTGTGCATAGAGGAAAGCAAGCCTTTGGGAGCCTAATCAGGGTTATGGACACATGTAAACAGGACGTTTTCCCAGGTGTCCATTCTTTCCTAAAGGCGCTAGTTACGCTACCAATGACAAGATGCAACGTTCAACGCCTATGTTCTAGCGTCAGAAGAATACAAACGGCAAGCAGATCTATAGTGCTCAACAACCGGTGTCTCCTGGAGTTTGAGAGAGACCTGACCGAAGGTTTGGACCACGATGCAATTATCGAGATATTCAAGAGCAAACCCGGTCGTCTCTGTATTCTACAGGCCTAATGAGTGCAGCATGCGGTCTTGCAGTTGCACTCTATAGAACATAATATGACCTGTAGTTTGTTTAACAAAAACAAACATTATAATTGCATTGCTTCTTTTAATGAACAAAGTTTTTATGAGTGCCCTTTCAGCCTTCATGTGTTTAGAATTTAAAGCGTGTAATTGAAGACATGGACCTCAGGAAGTAGAAACTGCTGTTTTCTATTTGTATCATTATTTCTCTGTTACTTTTTTATTAGTGTGCTACCAAGTGTAAGGAACCAAAACAATGTTGACTATATTTGTATGATAGATGAAACAATAAAACGCTTGAATCTTTAATCATGTGTCTTCAATGCCACGTTTTTTTTTTTAAGATTATATACACTGGATGTGTGTTTGAAATTGTGACTATAGTTCCTTGGATTCTGCCCGAACCTGAACCGACATTTAGGATAGGGTAGGGCCTAAAATGTATGCTAATTAGTCTGGCCGGGTAGGTAGCCGGCCCTCAATGAAAAAAGACAAAAAAAATATATTTTATTGTATTACTAAATTCTTTCCATTTACCATACCCAAACATTGGGTCAAACCTGACCCAATGTTTTCGGGCCGGGATAGGGCCTAATATGTAACATTAATGTTAACCTCCTTTTTATGGGGAAAAGTATGTGTTTACCTCCCATTTTGGTCTCCTGATTTCCAGCCCTGTTTTACTGTACTTGTGCTGGTTTTAAGGGATGGTGTAATAAAGATATATTTTTTCAATTTTCCTGGACAGTTTCAGTCAGACTGGCTGATGTCAATCACCTTGTTAAGACTTCTCTAAGGTACCAGGACCTCGACCATGACACCATATATTTCAGAAGTTATGCACTGTGTACACACCACCTATATAATACTACATTAATGTTTTGACAACATAAAGCAGGTTAAAACAAACTAAAGAATGAAAGAAATTCAAAACAAACTCCAAACTAAAAGAAATAAACAAACCCTCCAATCACATTTTACTTGCGTTTTACATGTTTGAATACTTTATGTCTACTTTATAACATCTCAGAGGCAAATTTACTTTTTTTTTATCTCCATTGGATGATTTGGTGATTTTTCTAAAGGTAAATGCTTGAAGGTGAAGTTGGCCATGACTAATGTGTAGGCCTATGTCTGTCAGGGTATCACTGTAGTGTACTAGAATCTTCTCTAATTGTTAATATATCTAACCATTCTACTCTGGGATCTCACATAGAATATGTCACATACATTTAACTCAGTGTTGTGGTGGAAGTCATATCACCCTCATACTGTATATTTGATATTTGTATTACTTCCTCTGGCAAGTTTATTGATGATGAAGATGATAAACAACTGTTCTCCTGTGGTGGGCCATTTTAGCTTACTGTTCTACTTTCCAGAAAAGTCCCATTTTACCAGATTTAAGTATGCAATCATGAAATTGCCCAAAATAAATGTAGGCTACCCTACATTTATTTTGGGCACCCCGTGTGTGTGTGTGTGTGTGTGTGTGTGTGTGTGTGTGTGTGTGTGTGTGTGTGTGTGTGTGTGTGTGTGTGTGTGTGTGCATGAGAGAAACCATTCACTCATCAATCTACCGTATTGCTTTGATTCACTGACACATTCAAATGCATGGCTATAAAGATGCATACATTTTGTCCACAATGGAGCAGATTGGTGTGATTAACATTATCATCCTATAAGTGAATGCAAGACTGTAAAGCACAAAGGATGACTTATAGCTCTGATGAATTGGCCAATTAACACCACATCCAGCATGTTCCTGTGGAATTAGACTGCCTTTACATACAACTGAGACTAAAATGAAGCTTTTACAAAGGGTTTGTTTTACTTTTACACCAAGGAATTATTGAGAAAAAAACTACTTGGATGTCCAGCTTCACTCTCAAATATTTAGATGTTTTCTGCTATAAGATTAATCACTGTAGATAGTTATGAGACATGCTTAGCCTACCTACTGAAAACCAAAAGCTATTATTTTAATAAAGCTGTTTTACCTCCCTGCTTTATTGTAATGTGTACAGTCGTAAAAGCTCTAAACTAAAACTACTACTAATGACTCAGTTATGATGTTCCAATGCCAGTTGTATTGACATTGTGTGAAAATAGCAGATCTACAAGCTCTGTTATTGCAGCAAGTTGCATTGCAATACACTCCAATTAACAACAATTTGGCAATGATATAGTGTGTAGAGCAAAATCAAGAGGGAACTGCTGGTTAATGTGGTTAATAGTTTTTATTCTCTTTGTTTTATTAATCTATACGTTAAGGCAGGGATTTTCAACCGGTGGTCCGGGGACTGCCCGTGGTCCCTGAGGGGGTTCCAGGCGGTCCCCAGCTAAATGACAGAGAGTTGGTAACCAAATGGACCCTTATAGATCTCCTGAGAGTGTAAAATGAAACCCACATGGACCCTTTGTGTGTGTGTGTGTGTGTGTGTGTGTGTGTGTGTGTGTGTGTGTGTGTGTGTGTGTGTGTGTGTGTGTGTGTGTGTGTGTGTGTGTGTGTGTGTGTGTGTGGTTTCATTTTAAGCTCTCAGTAGTTCAATTATTGTTACCAACATGCCAACATCAATACAGCATGGAATTGTGGAAAAAAATCTTTATCCAACCGGTAACAAATTATTCTACGTTTTGGGTCTGAGAGGCTAAATCTCACCAAAGGGTGGTCCCTGGCTCAAATGGACAATAAATATAGACCTGGACAAAAGGTTTGAAAACCTCTGCTTTAGGGGCTTGTCCATTTTCAACCCTGATTCCAGTCTACTTTTTAAATTGTTTTCACAATGTTTTCCCTACACCAGGGATGTCCACACTTGTTTCATTTAGCCCACATTAGAAAGTATTAAAACCCAAGGGCCGACTATATCTCCTGACACAACTGTCAGTCGGACCATAACAAAGTCACATACCGGTACATATGCATGGCAATTACAATATTTATTTAACCATCATCATCAACATCCCTGGCCTACACTACTGTATGCTGGAAACACCAACACAGAAGCTGGGCATAATTTTATTCTTCTGAATGTTTTATTTTATGTATTTAAAAGCATTCACTTTTGAATG
Source organism: Nannobrachium achirus (assembly GCF_963921795.1). Taxonomy (NCBI): domain Eukaryota; kingdom Metazoa; phylum Chordata; class Actinopteri; order Myctophiformes; family Myctophidae; genus Nannobrachium; species Nannobrachium achirus. The sequence goes on along the minus strand of NC_137822.1, from coordinate 38,273,160 downwards.
ATTCTTTAAAGCAATTTCTCTAGTACTCAAGGAAAGGTTTGATTAGGCATCCTTTACTTGAAAGTTGGCCAGTAGTACAGTAGACCTATCTATACTTTGACTCAAGTAGGCCTATAGGGGTTGAGTACTTTGTCCCCCAATGATTAATTGCCCCCCCCCAGACACACCAATCAATTCAATGTGTAGGACAGATACGTGATGATAACAATAGACAAGACCACACCCACCTGTTTTGCATAAGGTCTTCAACAAGGTCCTCTCCCACAGCATATAAACAGCACAGAACAGTCGTTGTGTCATTACTACAGCTAACCATGACGAGTCAACCACAGAGAAAGAAGAGCCTCATCCAGAGCATGTTGACCTTCACCTCTGCTGCTGTTAAACCTCCTTCATCTGCACTGCTGACCTCTGCTGACACTTCTTCTGATGATACCAGGACCTCCACTAAGGTTAGTAGAGTTGTGCATGTTTTCCTTAGTTTGGATTTGTTACTTTTTTGTTTTCAATCTCAGTTTATTATGGTTTTCAAATGCATGGTTTTGGTATGTTTTAGGCTTTGATTGATTGATTTGTTTGAAGAATGTATTAGAAGTTTGCATAGAAAAGTTTTTTTCAGTTTCAAGACAGTTCATTTCAACTAAAAGGATAAGCTCAAGTACTAGACTTAATAATTTTGTTAAACTCATATAACATTGAATGACAGACAGATAAGACAGTACTATGCAGAGAAAATCAGCAAAAAACATGATGCAAAAATAAATGGTATATACAAATAGAAAGGTATATACAGGCTTAGTTTATTTTTATTTGTTAAGACTACTATGTTTTATTTGTCATTAGTTTTATTTGTATTCATTTAAGATACTTGACAATGCAATATGCAATAGCTCAGTTAATGTATTGGAATACCTGTATTGTTTTAGTTATTTCATTAGTTGTAATTAACTAATATTAACCCTGTCCTCCAACCCTCAGATCACTGCCTCTTCCTCCGTGCCTCAGAGCTCTGGAGAAGTTCCACCACAAGGAACCAGTTCTCCTGATGATACCGGGGCCTCCTTCACCCAGGCCACCTCTTCCTGTGCTTCACGGCCGGTGCCCATGGGCAAGGCACTGAAGGAGGCAGATTCTGACACAGGCGTGACGGCTGCTGCTCCATCAGACCTGTCCTCTGTAGACGAGCCGGCAGCCCAGCCCGTCCTGAAGAGCTTCCCGACTACATTATTTGGCCAGACCTCCAGGAGCTTCTCTCCAGCCTGGTACGGCAGGTTTGAGTTCATCGAGTACAGTGTCAGTCACGACGCTGTGTTTTGCAAGACATGCCTGCATTTTGCGGCAAACGGGAAGGACCAATTCAGACATGGATATAAAGGCTGGAAGAATATGGGAAAGGCTTGTCGTACGCACGAGAAGAGCCAGGCACATCAAGCAGCATTACAAAAGTACTGTGTCTACAAAGACATCCAGGCAAACGCTGAATTGATGGCAAGAAAACACCATCATATCAAAGCTGTGCTGGACACGGCTCTCTTCCTTGCAAAGCAGGGACTGCCACAACATGGACACGTAGAGACTCTGGATTCAGGTGAGAAGGTGAGCACCAGAGGTAAATTCAAGGAGATATTTGATGCCCTGTGCGAAAACGATCCAGAGCTAAAAGCTGGCATAGATGCTACAATGCTCACACCCGACGTTCAGGACGATCTCCTTGATTCCGCGTCTACGTTGTTGCTGCAGCGCATAAAGGAAGAATTGCACCAATATGACAACACGCACTACGCAATACTTGCAGATGAACGCTGGGACAAATGGACGAGAGAGGGCGAAAGGGAATTTGTGGTGGCTGTCAGCTTACGCTATGTGTACAGGGGAGCCGTCAAGGAGAGAGCGGTGGGATTTGTGGTGGTGAAGGAGATGACGACGGAATTCGTCGCAGAGAAAATCACAGGGCTTCTGCAGCCTTTTGAGCTGGACAAAGAGTTGTGTATCGGACTGGGGTTCCACGGACCCTCTGTGATGTCTGGACATAACGTTCAGGCCATTCTCAAGCACACATTTCCTAACGCTACTTACATGCCTTGTCACTCACATAGTCTAAACCAAGTCCTGGAAACGGTTGTGCACACGTCAACTGATGCAGGCCAGTTCTTTGATTGCATCAATTCACTGGTAACTCTTCTGACTGGCAGCCAGCAACAGGACCTTTTCCTTGAGATTCAGAGTCTTATGTACCCCGACCGCGCACCCATTAAACTTGAACCAGGATGTGACACAAAGTCGCATTCACTGTCAGTTAAGAACGTCCTTAAACTCTATGAGGTTGTGCTGGAGACGTTGCATCACTTAATTGAGGACTACGAGAGCATAAAAGCGGTTGTATTGTTTGAACAGATACAAACAAAGAAATTTGTTTTCCTTCTTGTCCTCTTTGCAAACCTGTTCAGTATGTCTGACAGTGCGAACAGCAGTCTGCAGTCTACCAACAAAAAGGTGTCAGACACTGTAGTTTTAATTGGAGCTCTCAAGAAATCCCTGTCAAATATGAGGTCAAAAGATAGCTGCCGCCACGGATATCTGAGCATCCTGGCAAAAACAAACAAGATATTGAAGTTTAATGACTTTGACAATTGGGACGTAGCTGTGCGAACTCGTAAATTTCAGATGCCCTCTTCCTGGGTTTGCGAAGTGACTAGTTCAGTGGGATGTCGAACGATAGTCAAGTGCGACGATGATTTGCGCACCATGTTAAACCAGATAGTAGACTATCAACTGAACGAGTTGAACGCCATGTTCCAAAATGACACGCATGGTTTCATGACATCAGCTGAACTTTTCCTGACAACACCCCGTGGCGATGATATAAAGGAAATGACAAATAGCCTAAATCTCTCTGGAAAGCTTTTGGGCCTAAGTGTCACAGAAGAAGAGCTTTCCCAATTTGTGCATAGAGGAAAGCAAGCCTTTGGGAGCCTAATCAGGGTTATGGACACATGTAAACAGGACGTTTTCCCAGGTGTCCATTCTTTCCTAAAGGCGCTAGTTACGCTACCAATGACAAGATGCAATGTTCAACGCCTATGTTCTAGCGTCAGAAGAATACAAACGGCAAGCAGATCTATAGTGCTCAACAACCGGTGTCTCCTGGAGTTTGAGAGAGACCTGACCGAAGGTTTGGACCACGATGCAATTATCGAGATATTCAAGAGCAAACCCGGTCGTCTCTGTATTCTACAGGCCTAATGAGTGCAGCATGCGGTCTTGCAGTTGCACTCTATAGAACATAATATGACCTGTAGTTTGTTTAACAAAAACAAACATTATAATTGCATTGCTTCTTTTAATGAACAAAGTTTTTATGAGTGCCCTTTCAGCCTTCATGTGTTTAGAATTTAAAGTGTGTAATTGAAGACATGGACCTCAGGAAGTAGAAACTGCTGTTTTCTATTTGTATCATTATTTCTCTGTTACTTTTTTATTAGTGTGCTACCAAGTGTAAGGAACCAAAACAATGTTGACTATATTTGTATGATAGATGAAACAATAAAACGCTTGAATCTTTAATCATGTGTCTTCAATGCCAAGTTTTTTTTTTTTTTTTTTAAAGATTCTATACACTGGATGTGTTTTTGAAATTGTGACTATAGTTCCTTGGATTCTGCCCGAACCTGAACCGACATTTAGGATAGGGTAGGGCCTAAAATGTATGCTAATTAGTCTGGCCGGGTAGGTAGCCGGCCCTCAATGAAAAAAGACAAAAAAATATATATTTTATTGTATTACTAAATTCTTTCCATTTACCATACCCAAACATTGGGTCAAACCTGACCCAATGTTTTCGGGCCGGGATAGGGCCTAATATGTAACATTATTGTTAACCTCCTTTTTATGGGGAAAAGTATGTGTTTACCTCCCATTTTGGTCTCCTGATTTCCAGCCCTGTTTTACTGTACTTGTGCTGGTTTTAAGGGATGGTGTAATAAAGATATTTTTTTTCAATTTTCCTGGACAGTTTCAGTCAGACTGGCTGATGTCAATCACCTTGTTAAGACTGCTCTAAGGTACCAGGACCTCGACCATGACACCATATATTTCAGAAGTTATGCACTGTGTACACACCACCTATATAATACTACATTAATGTTTTGACAACATAAAGCAGGTTAAAACAAACTAAAGAATGAAAGAAATTCAAAACAAACTCCAAACTAAAAGAAATAAACAAACCCTCCAATCACATTTTACTTGCGTTTTACATGTTTGAATACTTTATGTCTACTTTATAACATCTCAGAGGCAAATTAACTTTTTTTATCTCCATTGGATGATTTGGTGATTTTTCTAAAGGTAAATGATTGAAGGTGAAGGTGGCCATGACTAATGTGTAGGCCTATGTCTGTCAGGGTATCACTGTAGTGTACTAGAATCTTCTCTAATTGTTAATATATCTAACCATTCTACTCTGGGATCTCACATAGAATATGTCACATACATTTAACTCAGTGTTGTGGTGGAAGTCATATCACCCTCATACTGTATATTTGATATTTGTATTACTTCCTCTGGCAAGTTTATTGATGATGAAGATGATAAACAACTGTTCTCCTGTGGTGGGCCATTTTAGCTTACTGTTCTACTTTCCAGAAAAGTCCCATTTTACCAGATTTAAGTATGCAATCATGAAATTGCCCAAAATAAATGTAGGCTACCCTACATTTATTTTGGGCACCCCGTGTGTGTGTGTGTGTGTGTGTGTGTGTGTGTGTGTGTGTGTGTGTGTGTGTGTGTGTGTGTGTGTGTGTGTGTGTGTGTGTGTATGTGTATGTGTGTGTGTGTGTGTGTGTGTGTGTGTGTGTGTGTGTGTGTGCATGAGAGAAACCATTCACTCATCAATCTACCGTATTGCTTTGATTCACTGACACATTCAAATGCATAGCTATAAAGATGCATACATTTTGTCCACAATGGAGCAGATTGGTGTGATTAACATTATCCTCCTATAAGTGAATGCAAGACTGTAAAGCACAAAGGATGACTTATAGCTATGATGAATTGGCCAATTAACACCACATCCAGCATGTTCCTGTGGAATTAGACTGCCTTTACATACAACTGAGACTAAAATGAAGCTTTTACAAAGGGTTTGTTTGACTTTTACACCAAGGAATTATTGAGAAAAAAACTACTTGGATGTCCAGCTTCACTCTCAAATCTTTAGATGTTTTCTGATATGAGATTAATCACTGTAGATAGTTATGAGACATGATTAGCCTACCTACTGAAAACCAAAAGCTATTATTTTAATAAAGCTGTTTTACCTCCCTGCTTTATTGTAATGCTGTACAGTCATAAAAGCTCTAAACTAAAACTACTACTACTAATGACTCAGTTATGATGTTTCAATGCCAGTTGTATTGACATTGTGTGAAAATAGCAGATCTACAAGCTCTGTATTGCAGCAAGTTGCATTACAATACACTCCAATTAACAACAACTTGGCAATGATATAGTGTGTAGAGCAAAATAAAGAGGGACCTAGACAAGTAGACATGGAGACATGGAGACTACTGCTGGCTCAGTCAATTGGGTTCATGTGGTTAATCGTTTTTATTCTCTTTGTTTTATTAATCTATGCGTTATGGCAGGGATTTTCAACTGGTGTGTGTGTGTGTTAAGGGTCAATTTGGTTTCATTTTAAGCTCTCAATAGTTCAATTATTGTTACCAACATGCCAACATCAATACAGCAAGGAAAATGTGGAAAAGGAAATGTGGAAAAAATCTTTATCCAACCGGGTCTGAGAGGCTAAATCTCACCAAAGGGTGGTCCCTGGCTCAAATGGACAATAAATATAGACCTGGACAAAAGGTTTGAAAACCTCTGCTTTGGGGGCTTGTCCATTTTCAAACCTGATTCCAGTCTACTTTTTAAATTGTTTTCACAATGTTTTCCCTACACCAGGGGTTAGCCCACATTTGAAAGTATTAAAACACAAGGGCCGACTATATCTCCTGACACAACTTTCAGTCAGACCTTAACAAAGTCACAATATTTATTTAACCATCATCATCAACATCCCTGGCCTACACTACTGTATTCTGGAAACACCAACACAGAAGCTGATCATAATTATATTCTTCTGAATGTTTTATTTTGTATATGATTATGCATTTAAAAGCATTCACTTTTGAATGATTCTTTTTAAAGCAATTTCTCTAGTACTCAAGGAAAGGTTTGATTAGGCATCCTTTACTTGAAAGTTGACCAGTAGTACAGTAGGCCTATCTATACTTTGACTCAAGTAGGCCTATAGACAACATGCCTGGCCACGCCCCCTACTTCCGACCGGAAGCCCTTTTTTGGGCTTGATCGTAGCGCGATTTCCTGTTTACGTTCATCTGATCTGATTCTCCTCTTAACTAATGAGACGGGATTGTTTTACTTTGTAATTTTACTTTGTAACTTATGTTAACAATGTCACTTAATGGCAACACTCATCCACTCTGCTGATAAATAAATGAGTTGTGACGATACACACCCGTTCTGCCGTCATTCAATGTTATGAGTTGGAGGAAAAAAAAAGAGATCTCAATTGAAACAATGCCATAGGCTTTCTTGGGCGTATGCTTTTAGTTGACCTTGTACTAGTGTACTGTCATGAAACTACCTTTTTTCATATGCAAACTTCTTAAAAAATAACGCTATTTAAATTGTTTCAAAAGCTTTATACCCTGTATATATATATAAAATGTCACAATGCGACATAGCTTTTTACACAATGCTGTACTCCCTCCAACTGCATGTCATATTATATGTTCGCCATTTTAAACTGTTTTTATTTTATTTGACACTTGCTTTGGCAATATAAACATGTCTTCTCATGCCAATAAAGCTCCTTTGAATTGAATTGATATAGGCCTACAAATAAACAGATTTGTGTATTTGAAAGCAAGCATTGAACCTAATCAGTATTTCATGGAAGCGAATGTTGTATGATTCTAGCTAGCAAACCTTTTCCCTTCAGAACGCTGGTTGATCATGTCAAACGTCATCTTCTCCATTCTCCACTCTTCTGGGATGTCACCATGAAGTCACAGTTGGCTTGTGTTGTGTGATATGCATTAATGTTTTTACAAATAGGCCTGTCAACAACTCAACCCACTCCAGAATAGACATAATACACATTAGCCCACCTATTATGTGCATCCTATGCTGTGTTCATTTCACTATATCACTGTAAATCATCGATTTAATCCTAATCAAGGCAATATAAATATCCATTCATATTTAATGCTCATTTAATCATTAAATCCTAAACTGTCACGTCAAAACAATGAATACATTTGGCTTTAATAGATACAAAAACAAACTGGATTAATTGAAAATGACAAGTGTTTAAAAGCATTCCTTCAAAGCATCATTGGGAACATTCCTTATCTCAATAACACAATATACAGTACAACATTTGAAACCCTCAACAGTTAAAAAAAAAGGCATGGACAAGTCAAAGAAAAGTGTGTATAAATATTTTATTGCAATAAATATGATGAGGAGATCTCGACCCTCACATCTGGCTTCATTGGTCCTGCATGGACGTACAGTACAGGTCTGAAAGACAGAAAACAATTGCATTCACAGATACAACACAACAGCGAAGAGCTTTTATTTCAATTATAATCAATGTTGTGTTGTCACAAGTGAAAATAACTTTTACTTAGTTGTAACAAGAGTAGTAGTCACCATACAGTAAAAGATCGTAGCTAACAATGCTAATTAGCTAGCATGAGAGTTTTACCTTGTTGTTGTTGTTGTTGTTGTTGTTGTTGTTGTTGTTGTGAGTCGTGCTGCTTCTCTGGGGAGTTTGCTGAGTTTAGGATATGTTAAGGATGTCATCAATACTATTAACTGGTGTAGATAGAATAAAAACATCGAAGATAGCGGTGGCTTGCATATCAAGAGACCATGACCGCACCGCACCATCTAGCTGACAGCTGGAAAAAAAAACCTCCGTTGGTTTAACCCTTTCAGTTCATTGTCATAATCTTTTACTGCAGCGCTGGGCAGTGTTGCCAAAATTTGTGAGAGAAATAAGCGAAACAAGCCAACTCTTGCAATATAAATAAGCAAAAAAACAAGATAGTTTAGGTAAATAAATTGACTTGGCAACACGTTTATATGCATGCCTGACAGAGAGAACCCGGAAGTTCCCTTTCGACTTGGGGGCGGGGCCTCCCTCCTGCAATCGGCCAGGAATGTTGTCTATAGGGGTTGAGTACCCCAATGGTTAATTGACCCCCCCCCCCAGACACACCAATCAATTCAATGTGTTGGACAGATACGTGATGATGACAATAGACAAGACCACACCCACCTGCTTTGCATACTAAGGTCTTCAACAAGGTCCTCTCCCACAGCATATAAACAGCACAGAACAGTGGTTGTGTCATTACTACAGCTAACCATGACGAGTCAACCACAGAGAAAGAAGAGCCTCATCCAGAGCATGTTGACCTTCACCTCTGCTGCTGTTAAACCTCCTTCATCTGCACTGCTGACCTCTGCAGCTTCTACACAGGACACTTCTTCTGATGATACCAGGACCTCCACTAAGGTTAGTAGAGTTGTGCATGTTTTCCTTAGTTTGGATTTGTTCAAATGCATGGTTTTGGTATGGTATGTTTAAGGCTTTGATTGATTTGTTTGAAGAATGTATTAGAAGTTTGCATAGAAAAGTTTTTTTTCAGTTTCAGTTCATTTCAACTAAAAGGATAAGCTCAAGTACCAGACTTAATAATGTTGTTAAACTCATTTAACATTGAATGACAGACAGATAAGACACAGTACTATGCAGAAAAAATCAGCAAAAAACATGATGCAAAAATAAATGGTATATACAAATAGAAAGGTATATACAGGCTTTTATTTGTATTTGTTAAGACTACTATGTTTTGTGTGTGTGTGTGTGTGTGTGTGTGTGTGTGTGTGTGTGTGTGTGTGTGTGCTTGCGTGAGATAAACCATTCACTCACCAATGGACCACATTGCTTTGATTCACTGACACATTCAAATGCATGGCTATAAAGATGCATACATTTTGTCCACAATGGAGCAGATTGGTGTGATTAACATTATCCTCCTATAAGTGAATGCAAGAATGTAAAGCACAAAGGATGACTTATAGCTCTGATGAATTGGCCAATTAACACCACATCCAGCATGTTCCTGTGGAATTAGACTGCCTTTACATACAACTGAGACTAAAATGAAGCTTTTACAAAGGGTTTGTTTTACTTTTACACCAAGGAATTATTGAGAAAAAAACTACTTGGATGTCCAGCTTCACTCTCAAATATTTAGATGTTTTCTGCTATAAGATTAATCACTGTAGATAGTTATGAGACATGATTAGCCTACCTACTGAAAACCAAAAGCTATTATTTTAATAAAGCTGTTTTACCTCCCTGCTTTATTGTAATGTGTACAGTCATAAAAGCTCTAAACTAAAACTACTACTAATGACTCAGTTATGATGTTCCAATGCCAGTTGTATTGACATTGTGTGAAAATAGCAGATCTACAAGCTCTGTTATTGCAGCAAGTTGCATTGCAATACACTCCAATTAACAACAATTTGGCAATGATATAGTATGTAGAGCAAAATCAAGAGGGAACTGCTGGTTAATGTGGTTAATAGTTTTTATTCTCTTTGTTTTATTAATCTATACGTTAAGGCAGGGATTTTCAACCGGTGGTCCGGGGACTGCCCGTGGTCCCTGAGGGGGTTCCAGGCGGTCCCCAGCTAAATGACAGAGAGTTGGTAACCAAATGGACCCTTATAGATCTCCTGAGAGTGTAAAATGAAACCCACATGGACCCTTTGTGTGTGTGTGTGTGTGTGTGTGTGTGTGTGTGTGTGTGTGTGTGTGTGTTTGTGTGTGTGTGTGTGTGTGGTTTCATTTTAAGCTCTCAGTAGTTCAATTATTGTTACCAACATGCCAACATCAATACAGCATGGAATTGTGGAAAAAAATTGTTATCCAACCGGTAACAAATTATTCTACGTTTTGGGTCTGAGAGGCTAAATCTCACCAAAGGGTGGTCCCTGGCTCAAATGGACAATAAATATAGACCTGGACAAAAGGTTTGAAAACCTCTGCTTTAGGGGCTTGTCCATTTTCAACCCTGATTCCAGTCTACTTTTTAAATTGTTTTCACAATGTTTTCCCTACACCAGGGATGTCCACACTTGTTTCATTTAGCCCACATTAGAAAGTATTAAAACCCAAGGGCCGACTATATCTCCTGACACAACTTTCAGTCGGACCATAACAAAGTCACATACCGGTACATATGCATGGCAATTACAATATTTATTTAACCATCATCATCAACATCCCTGGCCTACACTACTGTATGCTGGAAACACCAACACAGAAGCTGGGCATAATTTTATTCTTCCGAATGTTTTATTTTATGTATTTAAAAGCATTCACTTTTGAATGATTCTTTAAAGCAATTTCTCTAGTACTCAAGGAAAGGTTTGATTAGGCATCCTTTACTTGAAAGTTGACCAGTAGTACAGTAGGCCTATCTATACTTTGACTCAAGTAGGCCTATAGGGGTTGAGTACTTTGTCCCCCAATGATTAATTGCCCCCCCCCCAGACACACCAATCAATTCAATGTGTAGGACAGATACGTGATGATAACAATAGACAAGACCACACCCACCTGTTTTGCATAAGGTCTTCAACAAGGTCCTCTCCCACAGCATATAAACAGCACAGAACAGTCATTGTGTCATTACTACAGCTAACCATGACGAGTCAACCACAGAGAAAGAAGAGCCTCATCCAGAGCATGTTGACCTTCACCTCTGCTGCTGTTAAACCTCCTTCATCTGCACTGCTGACCTCTGCTGACACTTCTTCTGATGATACCAGGACCTCCACTAAGGTTAGTAGAGTTGTGCATGTTTTCCTTAGTTTGGATTTGTTACTTTTTTGTTTTCAATCTCAGTTTATTTTTTGGTTTTCAAATGCATGGTTTTGGTATGTTTTAGGCTTTGATTGATTGATTTGTTTGAAGAATGTATTAGAAGTTTGCATAGTTTTTTTTCAGTTTCAAGCCAGTTCATTTCAACTAAAAGGATAAGCTCAAGTACTAGACTTAATTAAGTCTAGTACTGTTAAACTCATATAACATTGAATGACAGACAGATAAGACAGTACTATGCAGAGAAAATCAGCAAAAACATGATGCAAAAATAAATGGTATATACAAATAGAAAGGTATATACAGGCTTAGTTTATTTTTATTTGTTAAGACTACTAGGTTTTATTTGTCATTAGTTTTATTTGTATTCATTTAAGATACTTGACAATGCAATATGCAATAGCTCAGTTAATGTATTGGAATACCTGTATTGTTTTAGTTATTTCATTAGTTGTAATTAACTAATATTAACTCTATCCTCCAACCCTCAGATCACTGCCTCTTCCTCCGTGCCTCAGAGCTCTGGAGAAGTTCCACCACAAGGAACCAGTTCTCCTGATGATACCGGGGCCTCCTTCACCCAGGCCACCTCTTCCTGTGCTTCACGGCCGGTGCCCATGGGCAAGGCACTGAAGGAGGCAGATTCTGACACAGGCGTGACGGCTGCTGCTCCATCAGACCTGTCCTCTGTAGACGAGCCGGCAGCCCAGCCCGTCCTGAAGAGCTTCCCGGCTACATTATTTGGCCAGACCTCCAGGAGCTTCTCTCCAGCCTGGTACGGCAGGTTTGAGTTCATCGAGTACAGTGTCAGTCACGACGCTGTGTTTTGCAAGACATGTCTGCATTTTGCGGCAAACGGGAAGGACCAATTCAGACATGGATATAAAGGCTGGAAGAATATGGGAAAGGCTTGTCGTACGCACGAGAAGAGCCAGGCACATCAAGCAGCATTACAAAAGTACTGTGTCTACAAAGACATCCAGGCAAACGCTGAATTGATGGCAAGAAAACACCATCATATCAAAGCTGTGCTGGACACGGCTCTCTTCCTTGCAAAGCAGGGACTGCCACAACATGGACACGTAGAGACTCTGGATTCAGGTGAGAAGGTGAGCACCAGAGGTAAATTCAAGGAGATATTTGATGCCCTGTGCGAAAACGATCCAGAGCTAAAAGCTGGCATAGATGCTACAATGCTCACACCCGACGTTCAGGACGATCTCATTGATTCCGCGTCTACGTTGTTGCTGCAGCGCATAAAGGAAGAATTGCACCAATATGACAACACGCACTACGCAATACTTGCAGATGAACGCTGGGACAAATGGACGAGAGAGGGCGAAAGGGAATTTGTGGTGGCTGTCAGCTTACGCTATGTGTACAGGGGAGCCGTCAAGGAGAGAGCGGTGGGATTTGTGGTGGTGAAGGAGATGACGACGGAATTCGTCGCAGAGAAAATCACAGGGCTTCTGCAGCCTTTTGAGCTGGACAAAGACTTGTGTATCGGACTGGGGTTCCACGGACCCTCTGTGATGTCTGGACATAACGTTCAGGCCATTCTCAAGCACACATTTCCTAACGCTACTTACATGCCTTGTCACTCACATAGTCTAAACCAAGTCCTGGAAACGGTTGTGCACACGTCAACTGATGCAGGCCAGTTCTTTGATTGCATCAATTCACTGGTAACTCTTCTGACAAAAAGTCAGTGGAACTCCGGATATGTTTTGCACGGGACCCACCACAACCTCCCCCGCTGATGCTGGGGGGACAGGAGGTACCCGTTGTGACAACAACAAAGTATCTAGGATACCACCTTGACAACAACCTGACTGGAGATGTGCATATTGAGAAGACAGTAAAAACTGCCTCCAAGCGGCTGCACTATCTCACGGTCATGGCTAGACACGGACTACCTGCAGATGACCTCATCACCATCTATACCACTCTCATCAGGCCGTGTCTGGAATACAGCTCAGTGCTCCTGGTGGGCTGCTCTAAAAAACAACAAGCAGAGCTAGAGCGAGTCCAGAAACGTGCCTGTAAAATTATTAGAAGGAGAGCTGGTAACATCTCACAACCCCTACCATCACTCCAGACCAGGAGGGAGGAGGCTGCAGTGAAGCTGGTCAGGGACATGCATGAGAAGCAACATCCTCTACATGACCTGCTACCACAAACAAGAGGAAGCTCCACTGCCAGGACACTCAGAAACCAACATGAGCTGGACGAACCAGGGCCCACGGCCAAAACAAACAGAGTTAAAAACTCTACCCTGTACGCCGCAGTTAGGCTGTATAATGACACTTTATAGAAACACAATATGGTCACCATGAACTGATACATGTTTCTTACTTCTGCTGCCATGGAATATTTTTAAACTTCATGAATTGCTTGCTTATTACATATTTTTATTGTTGTATTTTGTAAAGTTCTGCCGTTTTTCAGTGGGGCCCTGGCTCCACTGCAAGCATGAATTAATAAACTCAAATAAAAAAAAAATGACTGGCAGCCAGCAACAGGACCTTTTCCTTGAGATTCAGAGTCTTATGTACCCCGACCGCGCACCCATTAAACTTGAACCAGGATGTGACACAAAGTCGCATTCACTGTCAGTTAAGAACGTCCTTAAACTCTATGAGGTTGTGCTGGAGACGTTGCATCACTTAATTGAGGACTACGAGAGCATAAAAGCGGTTGTATTGTTTGAACAGATACAAACAAAGAAATTTGTTTTCCTTCTTGTCCTCTTTGCAAACCTGTTCAGTATGTCTGACAGTGCCAACAGCAGTCTGCAGTCTACCAACAAAAAGGTGTCAGACACTGTAGTTTTAATTGGAGCTCTCAAGAAATCCCTGTCAAATATGAGGTCAAAAGATAGCTGCCGCCACGGATATCTGAGCATCCTGGCAAAAACAAACGAGATATTGAAGTTTAATGACTTTGACAATTGGGACGTAGCTGTGCGAACTCGTAAATTTCAGATGCCCTCTTCCTGGGTTTGCGAAGTGACTAGTTCAGTGGGATGTCGAACGATAGTCAAGTGCGACGATGATTTGCGCACCATGTTAAACCAGATAGTAGACTATCAACTGAACGAGTTGAACGCCATGTTCCAAAATGACACGCATGGTTTCATGACATCAGCTGAACTTTTCCTGACAACACCCCGTGGCGATGATATAAAGGAAATGACAAATAGCCTAAATCTCTCTGGAAAGCTTTTGGGCCTAAGTGTCACAGAAGAAGAGCTTTCCCAATTTGTGCATAGAGGAAAGCAAGCCTTTGGGAGCCTAATCAGGGTTATGGACACATGTAAACAGGACGTTTTCCCAGGTGTCCATTCTTTCCTAAAGGCGCTAGTTACGCTACCAATGACAAGATGCAACGTTCAACGCCTATGTTCTAGCGTCAGAAGAATACAAACGGCAAGCAGATCTATAGTGCTCAACAACCGGTGTCTCCTGGAGTTTGAGAGAGACCTGACCGAAGGTTTGGACCACGATGCAATTATCGAGATATTCAAGAGCAAACCCGGTCGTCTCTGTATTCTACAGGCCTAATGAGTGCAGCATGCGGTCTTGCAGTTGCACTCTATAGAACATAATATGACCTGTAGTTTGTTTAACAAAAACAAACATTATAATTGCATTGCTTCTTTTAATGAACAAAGTTTTTATGAGTGCCCTTTCAGCCTTCATGTGTTTAGAATTTAAAGCGTGTAATTGAAGACATGGACCTCAGGAAGTAGAAACTGCTGTTTTCTATTTGTATCATTATTTCTCTGTTACTTTTTTATTAGTGTGCTACCAAGTGTAAGGAACCAAAACAATGTTGACTATATTTGTATGATAGATGAAACAATAAAACGCTTGAATCTTTAATCATGTGTCTTCAATGCCACGTTTTTTTTTTTAAGATTCTATACACTGGATGTGTGTTTGAAATTGTGACTATAGTTCCTTGGATTCTGCCCGAACCTGAACCGACATTTAGGATAGGGTAGGGCCTAAAATGTATGCTAATTAGTCTGGCCGGGTAGGTAGCCGGCCCTCAATGAAAAAAGACAAAAAAAATATATTTTATTGTATTACTAAATTCTTTCCATTTACCATACCCAAACATTGGGTCAAACCTGACCCAATGTTTTCGGGCCGGGATAGGGCCTAATATGTAACATTAATGTTAACCTCCTTTTTATGGGGAAAAGTATGTGTTTACCTCCCATTTTGGTCTCCTGATTTCCAGCCCTGTTTTACTGTACTTGTGCTGGTTTTAAGGGATGGTGTAATAAAGATATATTTTTTCAATTTTCCTGGACAGTTTCAGTCAGACTGGCTGATGTCAATCACCTTGTTAAGACTGCTCTAAGGTACCAGGACCTCGACCATGACACCATATATTTCAGAAGTTATGCACTGTGTACACACCACCTATATAATACTACATTAATGTTTTGACAACATAAAGCAGGTTAAAACAAACTAAAGAATGAAAGAAATTCAAAACAAACTCCAAACTAAAAGAAATAAACAAACCCTCCAATCACATTTTACTTGCGTTTTACATGTTTGAATACTTTATGTCTACTTTATAACATCTCAGAGGCAAATTTACTTTTTTTTATCTCCATTGGATGATTTGGTGATTTTTCTAAAGGTAAATGCTTGAAGGTGAAGTTGGCCATGACTAATGTGTAGGCCTATGTCTGTCAGGGTATCACTGTAGTGTACTAGAATCTTCTCTAATTGTTAATATATCTAACCATTCTACTCTGGGATCTCACATAGAATATGTCACATACATTTAACTCAGTGTTGTGGTGGAAGTCATATCACCCTCATACTGTATATTTGATATTTGTATTACTTCCTCTGGCAAGTTTATTGATGATGAAGATGATAAACAACTGTTCTCCTGTGGTGGGCCATTTTAGCTTACTGTTCTACTTTCCAGAAAAGTCCCATTTTACCAGATTTAAGTATGCAATCATGAAATTGCCCAAAATAAATGTAGGCTACCCTACATTTATTTTGGGCACCCCGTGTGTGTGTGTGTGTGTGTGTGTGTGTGTGTGTGTGTGTGTGTGTGTGTGTGTGTGTGCATGAGAGAAACCATTCACTCATCAATCTACCGTATTGCTTTGATTCACTGACACATTCAAATGCATGGCTATAAAGATGCATACATTTTGTCCACAATGGAGCAGATTGGTGTGATTAACATTATCATCCTATAAGTGAATGCAAGACTGTAAAGCACAAAGGATGACTTATAGCTCTGATGAATTGGCCAATTAACACCACATCCAGCATGTTCCTGTGGAATTAGACTGCCTTTACATACAACTGAGACTAAAATGAAGCTTTTACAAAGGGTTTGTTTTACTTTTACACCAAGGAATTATTGAGAAAAAAACTACTTGGATGTCCAGCTTCACTCTCAAATATTTAGATGTTTTCTGCTATAAGATTAATCACTGTAGATAGTTATGAGACATGCTTAGCCTACCTACTGAAAACCAAAAGCTATTATTTTAATAAAGCTGTTTTACCTCCCTGCTTTATTGTAATGTGTACAGTCGTAAAAGCTCTAAACTAAAACTACTACTAATGACTCAGTTATGATGTTCCAATGCCAGTTGTATTGACATTGTGTGAAAATAGCAGATCTACAAGCTCTGTTATTGCAGCAAGTTGCATTGCAATACACTCCAATTAACAACAATTTGGCAATGATATAGTGTGTAGAGCAAAATCAAGAGGGAACTGCTGGTTAATGTGGTTAATAGTTTTTATTCTCTTTGTTTTATTAATCTATACGTTAAGGCAGGGATTTTCAACCGGTGGTCCGGGGACTGCCCGTGGTCCCTGAGGGGGTTCCAGGCGGTCCCCAGCTAAATGACAGAGAGTTGGTAACCAAATGGACCCTTATAGATCTCCTGAGAGTGTAAAATGAAACCCACATGGACCCTTTGTGTGTGTGTGTGTGTGTGTGTGTGTGTGTGTGTGTGTGTGTGTGTGTGTGTGTGTGTGTGTGTGTGTGTGTGGTTTCATTTTAAGCTCTCAGTAGTTCAATTATTGTTACCAACATGCCAACATCAATACAGCATGGAATTGTGGAAAAAAATCTTTATCCAACCGGTAACAAATTATTCTACGTTTTGGGTCTGAGAGGCTAAATCTCACCAAAGGGTGGTCCCTGGCTCAAATGGACAATAAATATAGACCTGGACAAAAGGTTTGAAAACCTCTGCTTTAGGGGCTTGTCCATTTTCAACCCTGATTCCAGTCTACTTTTTAAATTGTTTTCACAATGTTTTCCCTACACCAGGGATGTCCACACTTGTTTCATTTAGCCCACATTAGAAAGTATTAAAACCCAAGGGCCGACTATATCTCCTGACACAACTGTCAGTCGGACCATAACAAAGTCACATACCGGTACATATGCATGGCAATTACAATATTTATTTAACCATCATCATCAACATCCCTGGCCTACACTACTGTATGCTGGAAACACCAACACAGAAGCTGGGCATAATTTTATTCTTCTGAATGTTTTATTTTATGTATTTAAAAGCATTCACTTTTGAATGATTCTTTAAAGCAATTTCTCTAGTACTCAAGGAAAGGTTTGATTAGGCATCCTTTACTTGAAAGTTGGCCAGTAGTACAGTAGACCTATCTATACTTTGACTCAAGTAGGCCTATAGGGGTTGAGTACTTTGTCCCCCAATGATTAATTGCCCCCCCCCAGACACACCAATCAATTCAATGTGTAGGACAGATACGTGATGATAACAATAGACAAGACCACACCCACCTGTTTTGCATAAGGTCTTCAACAAGGTCCTCTCCCACAGCATATAAACAGCACAGAACAGTCGTTGTGTCATTACTACAGCTAACCATGACGAGTCAACCACAGAGAAAGAAGAGCCTCATCCAGAGCATGTTGACCTTCACCTCTGCTGCTGTTAAACCTCCTTCATCTGCACTGCTGACCTCTGCTGACACTTCTTCTGATGATACCAGGACCTCCACTAAGGTTAGTAGAGTTGTGCATGTTTTCCTTAGTTTGGATTTGTTACTTTTTTGTTTTCAATCTCAGTTTATTATGGTTTTCAAATGCATGGTTTTGGTATGTTTTAGGCTTTGATTGATTGATTTGTTTGAAGAATGTATTAGAAGTTTGCATAGAAAAGTTTTTTTCAGTTTCAAGACAGTTCATTTCAACTAAAAGGATAAGCTCAAGTACTAGACTTAATAATTTTGTTAAACTCATATAACATTGAATGACAGACAGATAAGACAGTACTATGCAGAGAAAATCAGCAAAAAACATGATGCAAAAATAAATGGTATATACAAATAGAAAGGTATATACAGGCTTAGTTTATTTTTATTTGTTAAGACTACTATGTTTTATTTGTCATTAGTTTTATTTGTATTCATTTAAGATACTTGACAATGCAATATGCAATAGCTCAGTTAATGTATTGGAATACCTGTATTGTTTTAGTTATTTCATTAGTTGTAATTAACTAATATTAACCCTGTCCTCCAACCCTCAGATCACTGCCTCTTCCTCCGTGCCTCAGAGCTCTGGAGAAGTTCCACCACAAGGAACCAGTTCTCCTGATGATACCGGGGCCTCCTTCACCCAGGCCACCTCTTCCTGTGCTTCACGGCCGGTGCCCATGGGCAAGGCACTGAAGGAGGCAGATTCTGACACAGGCGTGACGGCTGCTGCTCCATCAGACCTGTCCTCTGTAGACGAGCCGGCAGCCCAGCCCGTCCTGAAGAGCTTCCCGACTACATTATTTGGCCAGACCTCCAGGAGCTTCTCTCCAGCCTGGTACGGCAGGTTTGAGTTCATCGAGTACAGTGTCAGTCACGACGCTGTGTTTTGCAAGACATGTCTGCATTTTGCGGCAAACGGGAAGGACCAATTCAGACATGGATATAAAGGCTGGAAGAATATGGGAAAGGCTTGTCGTACGCACGAGAAGAGCCAGGCACATCAAGCAGCATTACAAAAGTACTGTGTCTACAAAGACATCCAGGCAAACGCTGAATTGATGGCAAGAAAACACCATCATATCAAAGCTGTGCTGGACACGGCTCTCTTCCTTGCAAAGCAGGGACTGCCACAACATGGACACGTAGAGACTCTGGATTCAGGTGAGAAGGTGAGCACCAGAGGTAAATTCAAGGAGATATTTGATGCCCTGTGCGAAAACGATCCAGAGCTAAAAGCTGGCATAGATGCTACAATGCTCACACCCGACGTTCAGGACGATCTCCTTGATTCCGCGTCTACGTTGTTGCTGCAGCGCATAAAGGAAGAATTGCACCAATATGACAACACGCACTACGCAATACTTGCAGATGAACGCTGGGACAAATGGACGAGAGAGGGCGAAAGGGAATTTGTGGTGGCTGTCAGCTTACGCTATGTGTACAGGGGAGCCGTCAAGGAGAGAGCGGTGGGATTTGTGGTGGTGAAGGAGATGACGACGGAATTCGTCGCAGAGAAAATCACAGGGCTTCTGCAGCCTTTTGAGCTGGACAAAGAGTTGTGTATCGGACTGGGGTTCCACGGACCCTCTGTGATGTCTGGACATAACGTTCAGGCCATTCTCAAGCACACATTTCCTAACGCTACTTACATGCCTTGTCACTCACATAGTCTAAACCAAGTCCTGGAAACGGTTGTGCACACGTCAACTGATGCAGGCCAGTTCTTTGATTGCATCAATTCACTGGTAACTCTTCTGACTGGCAGCCAGCAACAGGACCTTTTCCTTGAGATTCAGAGTCTTATGTACCCCGACCGCGCACCCATTAAACTTGAACCAGGATGTGACACAAAGTCGCATTCACTGTCAGTTAAGAACGTCCTTAAACTCTATGAGGTTGTGCTGGAGACGTTGCATCACTTAATTGAGGACTACGAGAGCATAAAAGCGGTTGTATTGTTTGAACAGATACAAACAAAGAAATTTGTTTTCCTTCTTGTCCTCTTTGCAAACCTGTTCAGTATGTCTGACAGTGCGAACAGCAGTCTGCAGTCTACCAACAAAAAGGTGTCAGACACTGTAGTTTTAATTGGAGCTCTCAAGAAATCCCTGTCAAATATGAGGTCAAAAGATAGCTGCCGCCACGGATATCTGAGCATCCTGGCAAAAACAAACAAGATATTGAAGTTTAATGACTTTGACAATTGGGACGTAGCTGTGCGAACTCGTAAATTTCAGATGCCCTCTTCCTGGGTTTGCGAAGTGACTAGTTCAGTGGGATGTCGAACGATAGTCAAGTGCGACGATGATTTGCGCACCATGTTAAACCAGATAGTAGACTATCAACTGAACGAGTTGAACGCCATGTTCCAAAATGACACGCATGGTTTCATGACATCAGCTGAACTTTTCCTGACAACACCCCGTGGCGATGATATAAAGGAAATGACAAATAGCCTAAATCTCTCTGGAAAGCTTTTGGGCCTAAGTGTCACAGAAGAAGAGCTTTCCCAATTTGTGCATAGAGGAAAGCAAGCCTTTGGGAGCCTAATCAGGGTTATGGACACATGTAAACAGGACGTTTTCCCAGGTGTCCATTCTTTCCTAAAGGCGCTAGTTACGCTACCAATGACAAGATGCAATGTTCAACGCCTATGTTCTAGCGTCAGAAGAATACAAACGGCAAGCAGATCTATAGTGCTCAACAACCGGTGTCTCCTGGAGTTTGAGAGAGACCTGACCGAAGGTTTGGACCACGATGCAATTATCGAGATATTCAAGAGCAAACCCGGTCGTCTCTGTATTCTACAGGCCTAATGAGTGCAGCATGCGGTCTTGCAGTTGCACTCTATAGAACATAATATGACCTGTAGTTTGTTTAACAAAAACAAACATTATAATTGCATTGCTTCTTTTAATGAACAAAGTTTTTATGAGTGCCCTTTCAGCCTTCATGTGTTTAGAATTTAAAGTGTGTAATTGAAGACATGGACCTCAGGAAGTAGAAACTGCTGTTTTCTATTTGTATCATTATTTCTCTGTTACTTTTTTATTAGTGTGCTACCAAGTGTAAGGAACCAAAACAATGTTGACTATATTTGTATGATAGATGAAACAATAAAACGCTTGAATCTTTAATCATGTGTCTTCAATGCCAAGTTTTTTTTTTTTTTTTTAAAGATTCTATACACTGGATGTGTTTTTGAAATTGTGACTATAGTTCCTTGGATTCTGCCCGAACCTGAACCGACATTTAGGATAGGGTAGGGCCTAAAATGTATGCTAATTAGTCTGGCCGGGTAGGTAGCCGGCCCTCAATGAAAAAAGACAAAAAAATATATATTTTATTGTATTACTAAATTCTTTCCATTTACCATACCCAAACATTGGGTCAAACCTGACCCAATGTTTTCGGGCCGGGATAGGGCCTAATATGTAACATTATTGTTAACCTCCTTTTTATGGGGAAAAGTATGTGTTTACCTCCCATTTTGGTCTCCTGATTTCCAGCCCTGTTTTACTGTACTTGTGCTGGTTTTAAGGGATGGTGTAATAAAGATATTTTTTTTCAATTTTCCTGGACAGTTTCAGTCAGACTGGCTGATGTCAATCACCTTGTTAAGACTGCTCTAAGGTACCAGGACCTCGACCATGACACCATATATTTCAGAAGTTATGCACTGTGTACACACCACCTATATAATACTACATTAATGTTTTGACAACATAAAGCAGGTTAAAACAAACTAAAGAATGAAAGAAATTCAAAACAAACTCCAAACTAAAAGAAATAAACAAACCCTCCAATCACATTTTACTTGCGTTTTACATGTTTGAATACTTTATGTCTACTTTATAACATCTCAGAGGCAAATTAACTTTTTTTATCTCCATTGGATGATTTGGTGATTTTTCTAAAGGTAAATGCTTGAAGGTGAAGGTGGCCATGACTAATGTGTAGGCCTATGTCTGTCAGGGTATCACTGTAGTGTACTAGAATCTTCTCTAATTGTTAATATATCTAACCATTCTACTCTGGGATCTCACATAGAATATGTCACATACATTTAACTCAGTGTTGTGGTGGAAGTCATATCACCCTCATACTGTATATTTGATATTTGTATTACTTCCTCTGGCAAGTTTATTGATGATGAAGATGATAAACAACTGTTCTCCTGTGGTGGGCCATTTTAGCTTACTGTTCTACTTTCCAGAAAAGTCCCATTTTACCAGATTTAAGTATGCAATCATGAAATTGCCCAAAATAAATGTAGGCTACCCTACATTTATTTTGGGCACCCCGTGTGTGTGTGTGTGTGTGTGTGTGTGTGTGTGTGTGTGTGTATGTGTATGTGTGTGTGTGTGTGTGTGTGTGTGTGTGTGTGTGTGTGTGTGTGCATGAGAGAAACCATTCACTCATCAATCTACCGTATTGCTTTGATTCACTGACACATTCAAATGCATAGCTATAAAGATGCATACATTTTGTCCACAATGGAGCAGATTGGTGTGATTAACATTATCCTCCTATAAGTGAATGCAAGACTGTAAAGCACAAAGGATGACTTATAGCTATGATGAATTGGCCAATTAACACCACATCCAGCATGTTCCTGTGGAATTAGACTGCCTTTACATACAACTGAGACTAAAATGAAGCTTTTACAAAGGGTTTGTTTGACTTTTACACCAAGGAATTATTGAGAAAAAAACTACTTGGATGTCCAGCTTCACTCTCAAATCTTTAGATGTTTTCTGATATGAGATTAATCACTGTAGATAGTTATGAGACATGATTAGCCTACCTACTGAAAACCAAAAGCTATTATTTTAATAAAGCTGTTTTACCTCCCTGCTTTATTGTAATGCTGTACAGTCATAAAAGCTCTAAACTAAAACTACTACTACTAATGACTCAGTTATGATGTTTCAATGCCAGTTGTATTGACATTGTGTGAAAATAGCAGATCTACAAGCTCTGTATTGCAGCAAGTTGCATTACAATACACTCCAATTAACAACAACTTGGCAATGATATAGTGTGTAGAGCAAAATAAAGAGGGACCTAGACAAGTAGACATGGAGACATGGAGACTACTGCTGGCTCAGTCAATTGGGTTCATGTGGTTAATCGTTTTTATTCTCTTTGTTTTATTAATCTATGCGTTATGGCAGGGATTTTCAACTGGTGTGTGTGTGTGTTAAGGGTCAATTTGGTTTCATTTTAAGCTCTCAATAGTTCAATTATTGTTACCAACATGCCAACATCAATACAGCAAGGAAAATGTGGAAAAGGAAATGTGGAAAAAATCTTTATCCAACCGGGTCTGAGAGGCTAAATCTCACCAAAGGGTGGTCCCTGGCTCAAATGGACAATAAATATAGACCTGGACAAAAGGTTTGAAAACCTCTGCTTTGGGGGCTTGTCCATTTTCAAACCTGATTCCAGTCTACTTTTTAAATTGTTTTCACAATGTTTTCCCTACACCAGGGGTTAGCCCACATTTGAAAGTATTAAAACACAAGGGCCGACTATATCTCCTGACACAACTTTCAGTCAGACCTTAACAAAGTCACAATATTTATTTAACCATCATCATCAACATCCCTGGCCTACACTACTGTATTCTGGAAACACCAACACAGAAGCTGATCATAATTATATTCTTCTGAATGTTTTATTTTGTATATGATTATGCATTTAAAAGCATTCACTTTTGAATGATTCTTTTTAAAGCAATTTCTCTAGTACTCAAGGAAAGGTTTGATTAGGCATCCTTTACTTGAAAGTTGACCAGTAGTACAGTAGGCCTATCTATACTTTGACTCAAGTAGACAACATGCCTGGCCACGCCCCCTACTTCCGACCGGAAGCCCTTTTTTGGGCTTGATCGTAGCGCGATTTCCTGTTTACGTTCATCTGATCTGATTCTCCTCTTAACTAATGAGACGGGATTGTTTTACTTTGTAATTTTACTTTGTAACTTATGTTAACAATGTCACTTAATGGCAACACTCATCCACTCTGCTGATAAATAAATGAGTTGTGACGATACACACCCGTTCTGCCGTCATTCAATGTTATGAGTTGGAGGAAAAAAAAAGAGATCTCAATTGAAACAATGCCATAGGCTTTCTTGGGCGTATGCTTTTAGTTGACCTTGTACTAGTGTACTGTCATGAAACTACCTTTTTTCATATGCAAACTTCTTAAAAAATAACGCTATTTAAATTGTTTCAAAAGCTTTATACCCTGTATATATATATAAAATGTCACAATGCGACATAGCTTTTTACACAATGCTGTACTCCCTCCAACTGCATGTCATATTATATGTTCGCCATTTTAAACTGTTTTTATTTTATTTGACACTTGCTTTGGCAATATAAACATGTCTTCTCATGCCAATAAAGCTCCTTTGAATTGAATTGATATAGGCCTACAAATAAACAGATTTGTGTATTTGAAAGCAAGCATTGAACCTAATCAGTATTTCATGGAAGCGAATGTTGTATGATTCTAGCTAGCAAACCTTTTCCCTTCAGAACGCTGGTTGATCATGTCAAACGTCATCTTCTCCATTCTCCACTCTTCTGGGATGTCACCATGAAGTCACAGTTGGCTTGTGTTGTGTGATATGCATTAATGTTTTTACAAATAGGCCTGTCAACAACTCAACCCACTCCAGAATAGACATAATACACATTAGCCCACCTATTATGTGCATCCTATGCTGTGTTCATTTCACTATATCACTGTAAATCATCGATTTAATCCTAATCAAGGCAATATAAATATCCATTCATATTTAATGCTCATTTAATCATTAAATCCTAAACTGTCACGTCAAAACAATGAATACATTTGGCTTTAATAGATACAAAAACAAACTGGATTAATTGAAAATGACAAGTGTTTAAAAGCATTCCTTCAAAGCATCATTGGGAACATTCCTTATCTCAATAACACAATATACAGTACAACATTTGAAACCCTCAACAGTTAAAAAAAAAGGCATGGACAAGTCAAAGAAAAGTGTGTATAAATATTTTATTGCAATAAATATGATGAGGAGATCTCGACCCTCACATCTGGCTTCATTGGTCCTGCATGGACGTACAGTACAGGTCTGAAAGACAGAAAACAATTGCATTCACAGATACAACACAACAGCGAAGAGCTTTTATTTCAATTATAATCAATGTTGTGTTGTCACAAGTGAAAATAACTTTTACTTAGTTGTAACAAGAGTAGTAGTCACCATACAGTAAAAGATCGTAGCTAACAATGCTAATTAGCTAGCATGAGAGTTTTACCTTGTTGTTGTTGTTGTTGTTGTTGTTGTTGTTGTTGTTGTGAGTCGTGCTGCTTCTCTGGGGAGTTTGCTGAGTTTAGGATATGTTAAGGATGTCATCAATACTATTAACTGGTGTAGATAGAATAAAAACATCGAAGATAGCGGTGGCTTGCATATCAAGAGACCATGACCGCACCGCACCATCTAGCTGACAGCTGGAAAAAAAAACTCCGTTGGTTTAACCCTTTCAGTTCATTGTCATAATCTTTTACTGCAGCGCTGGGCAGTGTTGCCAAAATTTGTGAGAGAAATAAGCGAAACAAGCCAACTCTTGCAATATAAATAAGCAAAAAAACAAGATAGTTTAGGTAAATAAATTGACTTGGCAACACGTTTATATGCATGCCTGACAGAGAGAACCCGGAAGTTCCCTTTCGACTTGGGGGCGGGGCCTCCCTCCTGCAATCGGCCAGGAATGTTGTCTATAGGGGTTGAGTACCCCAATGGTTAATTGACCCCCCCCCCCAGACACACCAATCAATTCAATGTGTTGGACAGATACGTGATGATGACAATAGACAAGACCACACCCACCTGCTTTGCATACTAAGGTCTTCAACAAGGTCCTCTCCCACAGCATATAAACAGCACAGAACAGTGGTTGTGTCATTACTACAGCTAACCATGACGAGTCAACCACAGAGAAAGAAGAGCCTCATCCAGAGCATGTTGACCTTCACCTCTGCTGCTGTTAAACCTCCTTCATCTGCACTGCTGACCTCTGCAGCTTCTACACAGGACACTTCTTCTGATGATACCAGGACCTCCACTAAGGTTAGTAGAGTTGTGCATGTTTTCCTTAGTTTGGATTTGTTCAAATGCATGGTTTTGGTATGGTATGTTTAAGGCTTTGATTGATTTGTTTGAAGAATGTATTAGAAGTTTGCATAGAAAAGTTTTTTTTCAGTTTCAGTTCATTTCAACTAAAAGGATAAGCTCAAGTACCAGACTTAATAATGTTGTTAAACTCATTTAACATTGAATGACAGACAGATAAGACACAGTACTATGCAGAAAAAATCAGCAAAAAACATGATGCAAAAATAAATGGTATATACAAATAGAAAGGTATATACAGGCTTTTATTTGTATTTGTTAAGACTACTATGTTTTGTGTGTGTGTGTGTGTGTGTGTGTGTGTGTGTGTGTGTGTGTGTGTGTGTGTGCTTGCGTGAGATAAACCATTCACTCACCAATGGACCACATTGCTTTGATTCACTGACACATTCAAATGCATGGCTATAAAGATGCATACATTTTGTCCACAATGGAGCAGATTGGTGTGATTAACATTATCCTCCTATAAGTGAATGCAAGAATGTAAAGCACAAAGGATGACTTATAGCTCTGATGAATTGGCCAATTAACACCACATCCAGCATGTTCCTGTGGAATTAGACTGCCTTTACATACAACTGAGACTAAAATGAAGCTTTTACAAAGGGTTTGTTTGACTTTTACACCAAGGAATTATTGAGAAAAAAACTACTTGGATGTCCAGCTTCACTCTCAAATATTTAGATGTTTTCTGCTATAAGATTAATCACTGTAGATAGTTATGAGACATGATTAGCCTACCTACTGAAAACCAAAAGCTATTATTTTAATAAAGCTGTTTTACCTCCCTGCTTTATTGTAATGTGTACAGTCATAAAAGCTCTAAACTAAAACTACTACTAATGACTCAGTTATGATGTTCCAATGCCAGTTGTATTGACATTGTGTGAAAATAGCAGATCTACAAGCTCTGTTATTGCAGCAAGTTGCATTGCAATACACTCCAATTAACAACAATTTGGCAATGATATAGTATGTAGAGCAAAATCAAGAGGGAACTGCTGGTTAATGTGGTTAATAGTTTTTATTCTCTTTGTTTTATTAATCTATACGTTAAGGCAGGGATTTTCAACCGGTGGTCCGGGGACTGCCCGTGGTCCCTGAGGGGGTTCCAGGCGGTCCCCAGCTAAATGACAGAGAGTTGGTAACCAAATGGACCCTTATAGATCTCCTGAGAGTGTAAAATGAAACCCACATGGACCCTTTGTGTGTGTGTGTGTGTGTGTGTGTGTGTGTGTGTGTGTGTGTGTGTGTGTGTGTGTTTGTGTGTGTGTGTGTGTGTGTGGTTTCATTTTAAGCTCTCAGTAGTTCAATTATTGTTACCAACATGCCAACATCAATACAGCATGGAATTGTGGAAAAAAATTGTTATCCAACCGGTAACAAATTATTCTACGTTTTGGGTCTGAGAGGCTAAATCTCACCAAAGGGTGGTCCCTGGCTCAAATGGACAATAAATATAGACCTGGACAAAAGGTTTGAAAACCTCTGCTTTAGGGGCTTGTCCATTTTCAACCCTGATTCCAGTCTACTTTTTAAATTGTTTTCACAATGTTTTCCCTACACCAGGGATGTCCACACTTGTTTCATTTAGCCCACATTAGAAAGTATTAAAACCCAAGGGCCGACTATATCTCCTGACACAACTTTCAGTCGGACCATAACAAAGTCACATACCGGTACATATGCATGGCAATTACAATATTTATTTAACCATCATCATCAACATCCCTGGCCTACACTACTGTATGCTGGAAACACCAACACAGAAGCTGGGCATAATTTTATTCTTCCGAATGTTTTATTTTATGTATTTAAAAGCATTCACTTTTGAATGATTCTTTAAAGCAATTTCTCTAGTACTCAAGGAAAGGTTTGATTAGGCATCCTTTACTTGAAAGTTGACCAGTAGTACAGTAGGCCTATCTATACTTTGACTCAAGTAGGCCTATAGGGGTTGAGTACTTTGTCCCCCAATGATTAATTGCCCCCCCCCCCCCCAGACACACCAATCAATTCAATGTGTAGGACAGATACGTGATGATAACAATAGACAAGACCACACCCACCTGTTTTGCATAAGGTCTTCAACAAGGTCCTCTCCCACAGCATATAAACAGCACAGAACAGTCATTGTGTCATTACTACAGCTAACCATGACGAGTCAACCACAGAGAAAGAAGAGCCTCATCCAGAGCATGTTGACCTTCACCTCTGCTGCTGTTAAACCTCCTTCATCTGCACTGCTGACCTCTGCTGACACTTCTTCTGATGATACCAGGACCTCCACTAAGGTTAGTAGAGTTGTGCATGTTTTCCTTAGTTTGGATTTGTTACTTTTTTGTTTTCAATCTCAGTTTATTTTTTGGTTTTCAAATGCATGGTTTTGGTATGTTTTAGGCTTTGATTGATTGATTTGTTTGAAGAATGTATTAGTATCAGTTTCAAGCCAGTTCATTTCAACTAAAAGGATAAGCTCAAGTACTAGACTTAATTAAGTCTAGTACTGTTAAACTCATATAACATTGAATGACAGACAGATAAGACAGTACTATGCAGAGAAAATCAGCAAAAACATGATGCAAAAATAAATGGTATATACAAATAGAAAGGTATATACAGGCTTAGTTTATTTTTATTTGTTAAGACTACTAGGTTTTATTTGTCATTAGTTTTATTTGTATTCATTTAAGATACTTGACAATGCAATATGCAATAGCTCAGTTAATGTATTGGAATACCTGTATTGTTTTAGTTATTTCATTAGTTGTAATTAACTAATATTAACTCTATCCTCCAACCCTCAGATCACTGCCTCTTCCTCCGTGCCTCAGAGCTCTGGAGAAGTTCCACCACAAGGAACCAGTTCTCCTGATGATACCGGGGCCTCCTTCACCCAGGCCACCTCTTCCTGTGCTTCACGGCCGGTGCCCATGGGCAAGGCACTGAAGGAGGCAGATTCTGACACAGGCGTGACGGCTGCTGCTCCATCAGACCTGTCCTCTGTAGACGAGCCGGCAGCCCAGCCCGTCTTGAAGAGCTTCCCGGCTACATTATTTGGCCAGACCTCCAGGAGCTTCTCTCCAGCCTGGTACGGCAGGTTTGAGTTCATCGAGTACAGTGTCAGTCACGACGCTGTGTTTTGCAAGACATGTCTGCATTTTGCGGCAAACGGGAAGGACCAATTCAGACATGGATATAAAGGCTGGAAGAATATGGGAAAGGCTTGTCGTACGCACGAGAAGAGCCAGGCACATCAAGCAGCATTACAAAAGTACTGTGTCTACAAAGACATCCAGGCAAACGCTGAATTGATGGCAAGAAAACACCATCATATCAAAGCTGTGCTGGACACGGCTCTCTTCCTTGCAAAGCAGGGACTGCCACAACATGGACACGTAGAGACTCTGGATTCAGGTGAGAAGGTGAGCACCAGAGGTAAATTCAAGGAGATATTTGATGCCCTGTGCGAAAACGATCCAGAGCTAAAAGCTGGCATAGATGCTACAATGCTCACACCCGACGTTCAGGACGATCTCATTGATTCCGCGTCTACGTTGTTGCTGCAGCGCATAAAGGAAGAATTGCACCAATATGACAACACGCACTACGCAATACTTGCAGATGAACGCTGGGACAAATGGACGAGAGAGGGCGAAAGGGAATTTGTGGTGGCTGTCAGCTTACGCTATGTGTACAGGGGAGCCGTCAAGGAGAGAGCGGTGGGATTTGTGGTGGTGAAGGAGATGACGACGGAATTCGTCGCAGAGAAAATCACAGGGCTTCTGCAGCCTTTTGAGCTGGACAAAGACTTGTGTATCGGACTGGGGTTCCACGGACCCTCTGTGATGTCTGGACATAACGTTCAGGCCATTCTCAAGCACACATTTCCTAACGCTACTTACATGCCTTGTCACTCACATAGTCTAAACCAAGTCCTGGAAACGGTTGTGCACACGTCAACTGATGCAGGCCAGTTCTTTGATTGCATCAATTCACTGGTAACTCTTCTGACAAAAAGTCAGTGGAACTCCGGATATGTTTTGCACGGGACCCACCACAACCTCCCCCGCTGATGCTGGGGGGACAGGAGGTACCCGTTGTGACAACAACAAAGTATCTAGGATACCACCTTGACAACAACCTGACTGGAGATGTGCATATTGAGAAGACAGTAAAAACTGCCTCCAAGCGGCTGCACTATCTCACGGTCATGGCTAGACACGGACTACCTGCAGATGACCTCATCACCATCTATACCACTCTCATCAGGCCGTGTCTGGAATACAGCTCAGTGCTCCTGGTGGGCTGCTCTAAAAAACAACAAGCAGAGCTAGAGCGAGTCCAGAAACGTGCCTGTAAAATTATTAGAAGGAGAGCTGGTAACATCTCACAACCCCTACCATCACTCCAGACCAGGAGGGAGGAGGCTGCAGTGAAGCTGGTCAGGGACATGCATGAGAAGCAACATCCTCTACATGACCTGCTACCACAAACAAGAGGAAGCTCCACTGCCAGGACACTCAGAAACCAACATGAGCTGGACGAACCAGGGCCCACGGCCAAAACAAACAGAGTTAAAAACTCTACCCTGTACGCCGCAGTTAGGCTGTATAATGACACTTTATAGAAACACAATATGGTCACCATGAACTGATACATGTTTCTTACTTCTGCTGCCATGGAATATTTTTAAACTTCATGAATTGCTTGCTTATTACATATTTTTATTGTTGTATTTTGTAAAGTTCTGCCGTTTTTCAGTGGGGCCCTGGCTCCACTGCAAGCATGAATTAATAAACTCAAATAAAAAAAAATGACTGGCAGCCAGCAACAGGACCTTTTCCTTGAGATTCAGAGTCTTATGTACCCCGACCGCGCACCCATTAAACTTGAACCAGGATGTGACACAAAGTCGCATTCACTGTCAGTTAAGAACGTCCTTAAACTCTATGAGGTTGTGCTGGAGACGTTGCATCACTTAATTGAGGACTACGAGAGCATAAAAGCGGTTGTATTGTTTGAACAGATACAAACAAAGAAATTTGTTTTCCTTCTTGTCCTCTTTGCAAACCTGTTCAGTATGTCTGACAGTGCCAACAGCAGTCTGCAGTCTACCAACAAAAAGGTGTCAGACACTGTAGTTTTAATTGGAGCTCTCAAGAAATCCCTGTCAAATATGAGGTCAAAAGATAGCTGCCGCCACGGATATCTGAGCATCCTGGCAAAAACAAACGAGATATTGAAGTTTAATGACTTTGACAATTGGGACGTAGCTGTGCGAACTCGTAAATTTCAGATGCCCTCTTCCTGGGTTTGCGAAGTGACTAGTTCAGTGGGATGTCGAACGATAGTCAAGTGCGACGATGATTTGCGCACCATGTTAAACCAGATAGTAGACTATCAACTGAACGAGTTGAACGCCATGTTCCAAAATGACACGCATGGTTTCATGACATCAGCTGAACTTTTCCTGACAACACCCCGTGGCGATGATATAAAGGAAATGACAAATAGCCTAAATCTCTCTGGAAAGCTTTTGGGCCTAAGTGTCACAGAAGAAGAGCTTTCCCAATTTGTGCATAGAGGAAAGCAAGCCTTTGGGAGCCTAATCAGGGTTATGGACACATGTAAACAGGACGTTTTCCCAGGTGTCCATTCTTTCCTAAAGGCGCTAGTTACGCTACCAATGACAAGATGCAACGTTCAACGCCTATGTTCTAGCGTCAGAAGAATACAAACGGCAAGCAGATCTATAGTGCTCAACAACCGGTGTCTCCTGGAGTTTGAGAGAGACCTGACCGAAGGTTTGGACCACGATGCAATTATCGAGATATTCAAGAGCAAACCCGGTCGTCTCTGTATTCTACAGGCCTAATGAGTGCAGCATGCGGTCTTGCAGTTGCACTCTATAGAACATAATATGACCTGTAGTTTGTTTAACAAAAACAAACATTATAATTGCATTGCTTCTTTTAATGAACAAAGTTTTTATGAGTGCCCTTTCAGCCTTCATGTGTTTAGAATTTAAAGCGTGTAATTGAAGACATGGACCTCAGGAAGTAGAAACTGCTGTTTTCTATTTGTATCATTATTTCTCTGTTACTTTTTTATTAGTGTGCTACCAAGTGTAAGGAACCAAAACAATGTTGACTATATTTGTATGATAGATGAAACAATAAAACGCTTGAATCTTTAATCATGTGTCTTCAATGCCACGTTTTTTTTTTTAAGATTCTATACACTGGATGTGTGTTTGAAATTGTGACTATAGTTCCTTGGATTCTGCCCGAACCTGAACCGACATTTAGGATAGGGTAGGGCCTAAAATGTATGCTAATTAGTCTGGCCGGGTAGGTAGCCGGCCCTCAATGAAAAAAGACAAAAAAAATATATTTTATTGTATTACTAAATTCTTTCCATTTACCATACCCAAACATTGGGTCAAACCTGACCCAATGTTTTCGGGCCGGGATAGGGCCTAATATGTAACATTAATGTTAACCTCCTTTTTATGGGGAAAAGTATGTGTTTACCTCCCATTTTGGTCTCCTGATTTCCAGCCCTGTTTTACTGTACTTGTGCTGGTTTTAAGGGATGGTGTAATAAAGATATATTTTTTCAATTTTCCTGGACAGTTTCAGTCAGACTGGCTGATGTCAATCACCTTGTTAAGACTGCTCTAAGGTACCAGGACCTCGACCATGACACCATATATTTCAGAAGTTATGCACTGTGTACACACCACCTATATAATACTACATTAATGTTTTGACAACATAAAGCAGGTTAAAACAAACTAAAGAATGAAAGAAATTCAAAACAAACTCCAAACTAAAAGAAATAAACAAACCCTCCAATCACATTTTACTTGCGTTTTACATGTTTGAATACTTTATGTCTACTTTATAACATCTCAGAGGCAAATTTACTTTTTTTTATCTCCATTGGATGATTTGGTGATTTTTCTAAAGGTAAATGCTTGAAGGTGAAGTTGGCCATGACTAATGTGTAGGCCTATGTCTGTCAGGGTATCACTGTAGTGTACTAGAATCTTCTCTAATTGTTAATATATCTAACCATTCTACTCTGGGATCTCACATAGAATATGTCACATACATTTAACTCAGTGTTGTGGTGGAAGTCATATCACCCTCATACTGTATATTTGATATTTGTATTACTTCCTCTGGCAAGTTTATTGATGATGAAGATGATAAACAACTGTTCTCCTGTGGTGGGCCATTTTAGCTTACTGTTCTACTTTCCAGAAAAGTCCCATTTTACCAGATTTAAGTATGCAATCATGAAATTGCCCAAAATAAATGTAGGCTACCCTACATTTATTTTGGGCACCCCGTGTGTGTGTGTGTGTGTGTGTGTGTGTGTGTGTGTGTGTGTGTGTGTGTGTGTGTGTGCATGAGAGAAACCATTCACTCATCAATCTACCGTATTGCTTTGATTCACTGACACATTCAAATGCATAGCTATAAAGATGCATACATTTTGTCCACAATGGAGCAGATTGGTGTGATTAACATTATCCTCCTATAAGTGAATGCAAGACTGTAAAGCACAAAGGATGACTTATAGCTATGATGAATTGGCCAATTAACACCACATCCAGCATGTTCCTGTGGAATTAGACTGCCTTTACATACAACTGAGACTAAAATGAAGCTTTTACAAAGGGTTTGTTTGACTTTTACACCAAGGAATTATTGAGAAAAAAACTACTTGGATGTCCAGCTTCACTCTCAAATCTTTAGATGTTTTCTGATATGAGATTAATCACTGTAGATAGTTATGAGACATGATTAGCCTACCTACTGAAAACCAAAAGCTATTATTTTAATAAAGCTGTTTTACCTCCCTGCTTTATTGTAATGCTGTACAGTCATAAAAGCTCTAAACTAAAACTACTACTACTAATGACTCAGTTATGATGTTTCAATGCCAGTTGTATTGACATTGTGTGAAAATAGCAGATCTACAAGCTCTGTATTGCAGCAAGTTGCATTACAATACACTCCAATTAACAACAACTTGGCAATGATATAGTGTGTAGAGCAAAATAAAGAGGGACCTAGACAAGTAGACATGGAGACATGGAGACTACTGCTGGCTCAGTCAATTGGGTTCATGTGGTTAATCGTTTTTATTCTCTTTGTTTTATTAATCTATGCGTTATGGCAGGGATTTTCAACTGGTGTGTGTGTGTGTTAAGGGTCAATTTGGTTTCATTTTAAGCTCTCAATAGTTCAATTATTGTTACCAACATGCCAACATCAATACAGCAAGGAAAATGTGGAAAAGGAAATGTGGAAAAAATCTTTATCCAACCGGGTCTGAGAGGCTAAATCTCACCAAAGGGTGGTCCCTGGCTCAAATGGACAATAAATATAGACCTGGACAAAAGGTTTGAAAACCTCTGCTTTGGGGGCTTGTCCATTTTCAAACCTGATTCCAGTCTACTTTTTAAATTGTTTTCACAATGTTTTCCCTACACCAGGGGTTAGCCCACATTTGAAAGTATTAAAACACAAGGGCCGACTATATCTCCTGACACAACTTTCAGTCAGACCTTAACAAAGTCACAATATTTATTTAACCATCATCATCAACATCCCTGGCCTACACTACTGTATTCTGGAAACACCAACACAGAAGCTGATCATAATTATATTCTTCTGAATGTTTTATTTTGTATATGATTATGCATTTAAAAGCATTCACTTTTGAATGATTCTTTTTAAAGCAATTTCTCTAGTACTCAAGGAAAGGTTTGATTAGGCATCCTTTACTTGAAAGTTGACCAGTAGTACAGTAGGCCTATCTATACTTTGACTCAAGTAGGCCTATAGACAACATGCCTGGCCACGCCCCCTACTTCCGACCGGAAGCCCTTTTTTGGGCTTGATCGTAGCGCGATTTCCTGTTTACGTTCATCTGATCTGATTCTCCTCTTAACTAATGAGACGGGATTGTTTTACTTTGTAATTTTACTTTGTAACTTATGTTAACAATGTCACTTAATGGCAACACTCATCCACTCTGCTGATAAATAAATGAGTTGTGACGATACACACCCGTTCTGCCGTCATTCAATGTTATGAGTTGGAGGAAAAAAAAAGAGATCTCAATTGAAACAATGCCATAGGCTTTCTTGGGCGTATGCTTTTAGTTGACCTTGTACTAGTGTACTGTCATGAAACTACCTTTTTTCATATGCAAACTTCTTAAAAAATAACGCTATTTAAATTGTTTCAAAAGCTTTATACCCTGTATATATATATAAAATGTCACAATGCGACATAGCTTTTTACACAATGCTGTACTCCCTCCAACTGCATGTCATATTATATGTTCGCCATTTTAAACTGTTTTTATTTTATTTGACACTTGCTTTGGCAATATAAACATGTCTTCTCATGCCAATAAAGCTCCTTTGAATTGAATTGATATAGGCCTACAAATAAACAGATTTGTGTATTTGAAAGCAAGCATTGAACCTAATCAGTATTTCATGGAAGCGAATGTTGTATGATTCTAGCTAGCAAACCTTTTCCCTTCAGAACGCTGGTTGATCATGTCAAACGTCATCTTCTCCATTCTCCACTCTTCTGGGATGTCACCATGAAGTCACAGTTGGCTTGTGTTGTGTGATATGCATTAATGTTTTTACAAATAGGCCTGTCAACAACTCAACCCACTCCAGAATAGACATAATACACATTAGCCCACCTATTATGTGCATCCTATGCTGTGTTCATTTCACTATATCACTGTAAATCATCGATTTAATCCTAATCAAGGCAATATAAATATCCATTCATATTTAATGCTCATTTAATCATTAAATCCTAAACTGTCACGTCAAAACAATGAATACATTTGGCTTTAATAGATACAAAAACAAACTGGATTAATTGAAAATGACAAGTGTTTAAAAGCATTCCTTCAAAGCATCATTGGGAACATTCCTTATCTCAATAACACAATATACAGTACAACATTTGAAACCCTCAACAGTTAAAAAAAAAGGCATGGACAAGTCAAAGAAAAGTGTGTATAAATATTTTATTGCAATAAATATGATGAGGAGATCTCGACCCTCACATCTGGCTTCATTGGTCCTGCATGGACGTACAGTACAGGTCTGAAAGACAGAAAACAATTGCATTCACAGATACAACACAACAGCGAAGAGCTTTTATTTCAATTATAATCAATGTTGTGTTGTCACAAGTGAAAATAACTTTTACTTGGTTGTAACAAGAGTAGTAGTCACCATACAGTAAAAGATCGTAGCTAACAATGCTAATTAGCTAGCATGAGAGTTTTACCTTGTTGTTGTTGTTGTTGTTGTTGTTGTTGTTGTTGTGAGTCGTGCTGCTTCTCTGGGGAGTTTGCTGAGTTTAGGATATGTTAAGGATGTCATCAATACTATTAACTGGTGTAGATAGAATAAAAACATCGAAGATAGCGGTGGCTTGCATATCAAGAGACCATGACCGCACCGCACCATCTAGCTGACAGCTGGAAAAAAAAAACTCCGTTGGTTTAACCCTTTCAGTTCATTGTCATAATCTTTTACTGCAGCGCTGGGCAGTGTTGCCAAAATTTGTGAGAGAAATAAGCGAAACAAGCCAACTCTTGCAATATAAATAAGCAAAAAAACAAGATAGTTTAGGTAAATAAATTGACTTGGCAACACGTTTATATGCATGCCTGACAGAGAGAACCCGGAAGTTCCCTTTCGACTTGGGGGCGGGGCCTCCCTCCTGCAATCGGCCAGGAATGTTGTCTATAGGGGTTGAGTACCCCAATGGTTAATTGACCCCCCCCCCCCCCAGACACACCAATCAATTCAATGTGTTGGACAGATACGTGATGATGACAATAGACAAGACCACACCCACCTGCTTTGCATACTAAGGTCTTCAACAAGGTCCTCTCCCACAGCATATAAACAGCACAGAACAGTGGTTGTGTCATTACTACAGCTAACCATGACGAGTCAACCACAGAGAAAGAAGAGCCTCATCCAGAGCATGTTGACCTTCACCTCTGCTGCTGTTAAACCTCCTTCATCTGCACTGCTGACCTCTGCAGCTTCTACACAGGACACTTCTTCTGATGATACCAGGACCTCCACTAAGGTTAGTAGAGTTGTGCATGTTTTCCTTAGTTTGGATTTGTTCAAATGCATGGTTTTGGTATGGTATGTTTAAGGCTTTGATTGATTTGTTTGAAGAATGTATTAGAAGTTTGCATAGAAAAGTTTTTTTTCAGTTTCAGTTCATTTCAACTAAAAGGATAAGCTCAAGTACCAGACTTAATAATGTTGTTAAACTCATTTAACATTGAATGACAGACAGATAAGACACAGTACTATGCAGAAAAAATCAGCAAAAAACATGATGCAAAAATAAATGGTATATACAAATAGAAAGGTATATACAGGCTTTTATTTTTATTTGTTAAGACTACTATGTTTTATTTGTCATTAGTTTTATTTGTATTCATTTAAGATACTTGACAATGCAATATGCAATAGCTCAGTTAATGTATTGGAATACCTGTATTGTTTTAGTTATTTCATTAGTTGTAATTAACTAATATTAACCCTGTCCTCAAACCCTCAGATCACTGCCTCTTCCTCCGTGCCTCAGAGCTCTGGAGAAGTTCCACCACAAGGAACCCGTTCTCCTGATGATACCGGGGCCTCCTTCACCCAGGCCACCTCTTCCTGTGCTTCACGGCCGGTGCAGGCACTGAAGGAGGCAGATTCTGACACCGGCGTGACGGCTGCTGCTCCATCAGACCTGTCCTCTGTAGACGAGCCGGCAGCCCAGCCCGTCCTGAAGAGCTTCCCGACTACATTATTTGGCCAGACCACCAGGAGCTTCTCTCCAGCCTGGTACGGCAGGTTTGAGTTCATCGAGTACAGCGTCAGTCACGACGCTGTGTTTTGCAAGACATGTCTGCATTTTGCGGCAAACGGGAAGGACCAATTCAGACATGGATATAAAGGCTGGAAGAATATGGGAAAGGCTTGTCGTACGCACGAGAAGAGCCAGGCACATCAAGCAGCATTACAAAAGTACTGTGTCTACAAAGACATCCAGGCAAACGCTGAATTGATGGCAAGAAAACACCATCATATCAAAGCTGTGCTGGACACGGCTCTCTTCCTTGCAAAGCAGGGACTGCCACAACATGGACAAGTAGAGACTCTGGATTCAGGTGAGAAGGTGAGCACCAGAGGTAAATTCAAGGAGATATTTGATGCCCTGTGCGAAAACGATCCAGAGCTAAAAGCTGGCATAGATGCTACAATGCTCACACCCGACGTTCAGGACGATCTCATTGATTCCGCGTCTACGTTGTTGCTGCAGCGCATAAAGGAAGAATTGCACCAATATGACAACACGCACTACGCAATACTTGCAGATGAACGCTGGGACAAATGGACGAGAGAGGGCGAAAGGGAATTTGTGGTGGCTGTCAGCTTACGCTATGTGTACAGGGGAGCCGTCAAGGAGAGAGCGGTGGGATTTGTGGTGGTGAAGGAGATGACGACGGAATTCGTCGCAGAGAAAATCACAGGGCTTCTGCAGCCTTTTGAGCTGGACAAAGACTTGTGTATCGGACTGGGGTTCCACAGACCCTCTGTGATGTCTGGACATAACGTTCAGGCCATTCTCAAGCACACATTTCCTAACGCTACTTACATGCCTTGTCACTCACATAGTCTAAACCAAGTCCTGGAAACGGTTGTGCACACGTCAACTGATGCAGGCCAGTTCTTTGATTGCATCAATTCACTGGTAACTCTTCTGACTGGCAGCCAGCAACAGGACCTTTTCCTTGAGATTCAGAGTCTTATGTACCCCGACCGCGCACCCATTAAACTTGAACCAGGATGTGACACAAAGTCGCATTCACTGTCAGTTAAGAACGTCCTTAAACTCTATGAGGTTGTGCTGGAGACGTTGCATCACTTAATTGAGGACTACGAGAGCATAAAAGCGGTTGTATTGTTTGAACAGATACAAACAAAGAAATTTGTTTTCCTTCTTGTCCTCTTTGCAAACCTGTTCAGTATGTCTGACAGTGCGAACAGCAGTCTGCAGTCTACCAACAAAAAGGTGTCAGACACTGTAGTTTTAATTGGAGCTCTCAAGAAATCCCTGTCAAATATGAGGTCAAAAGATAGCTGCCGCCACGGATATCTGAGCATCCTGGCAAAAACAAACGAGATATTGAAGTTTAATGACTTTGACAATTGGGACGTAGCTGTGCGAACTCGTAAATTTCAGATGCCCTCTTCCTGGGTTTGCGAAGTGACTAGTTCAGTGGGATGTCGAACGATAGTCAAGTGCGACGATGATTTGCGCACCATGTTAAACCAGATAGTAGACTATCAACTGAACGAGTTGAACGCCATGTTCCAAAATGACACGCATGGTTTCATGACATCAGCGGAACTTTTCCTGACAACACCCCGTGGCAATGATATAAAGGAAATGACAAATAGCCTAAATCTCTCTGGAAAGCTTTTGGGCCTAAGTGTCACAGAAGAAGAGCTTTCCCAATTTGTGCATAGAGGAAAGCAAGCCTTTGGGAGCCTAATCAGGGTTATGGACACATGTAAACAGGACGTTTTCCCAGGTGTCCATTCTTTCCTAAAGGCGCTAGTTACGCTACCAATGACAAGATGCAACGTTCAACGCCTATGTTCTAGCGTCAGAAGAATACAAACGGCAAGCAGATCTATAGTGCTCAACAACCGGTGTCTCCTGGAGTTTGAGAGAGACCTGACCGAAGGTTTGGACCACGATGCAATTATCGAGATATTCAAGAGCAAACCCGGTCGTCTCTGTATTCTACAGGCCTAATGAGTGCAGCATGCCGTCTTGCAGTTGCACTCTATAGAACATAATATGACCTGTAGTTTGTTTAACAAAAACAAACATTATAATTGCATTGCTTCTTTTAATGAACAAAGTTTTTATGAGTGCCCTTTCAGCCTTCATGTGTTTAGAATTTAAAGTGTGTAATTGAAGACATGGACCTCAGGAAGTAGAAACTGCTGTTTTCTATTTGTATCATTATTTCTCTGTTACTTTTTTATTAGTGTGCTACCAAGTGTAAGGAACCAAAACAATGTTGACTATATTTGGGTGGGTGACGTGACGTAACGTTTTCGCTGTCCTCGGTGTCAAACATGTATAAATAAAAAATATATTTGTCAAAAACCTTCTGAATATTGTGCAGGACATTAAGCTTTATGTGAACTTACTCAAGATTAAAACATTTCATTCCTCATTTCTTCAGAATTTTCAACCAAACATGGCAAAACTCATATGGTGTGACTGTCCTGACCTTGTTTCTCAGTGGGAACTTGAATAAAACTAAGAAAAAGAATTGCTAAAAATCATTTGAAAATGAATTTAGGCTAAAAAAAATATCTATTTGTGAGCCTATATCTTTTCAAAGTCAAAGCATAATGTTTTCAGTCATTTCTGATCAAAAACATTTTGTCCCCCAAACCAAAATCATTTGGTGTGACACTAGTTTGGACAAATTAAACAGGCAATTATTTGGACACCTATTGGCTAGAGAGGTCCTTCTTCTGTAAGGCTATTCAGCACTCCCAGCACAACTGCAAGACAGGTGTCTGAGGTGAGTTATGATTTTAACATTTTCATGAAATGCCGTCTTGTTGAAACTTTGACAAACTCACCACTTTGGATGTCTGTTGGTGTGACACCTTTTCATTAAAAAAAGCTTAAGTTATTTGAAGTTTTGGTCATATTTCCATGTAGATCTAGGTTGCTTTGTTATAGCTAGCATGCTGTTAGCATGCTAATGTGTACATAGTAGCCTCAAGGTAAACCTAAATGCAGAAAACGTAATATGGTGTGACACTTAATCATAATGGTGTGACATGTCTGCTTGTCACGCCATATGACTTGATTGTCACACCATATGATTTATACTGTATTTAACTACAGATATAACAATAAATAACAAAGTTCCATGTTTCTGTGGTACATTTAAACATTTATTTTAAACATTTTTACATAAAATGTAATTTAGCTTCATTCAGTGATACTTCAAATTCATCAGACAGAGCAGAAACCCCTTCACAGAAACCTTAACATATTGTTTCAATCTAAACAATAT
Organism: Nannobrachium achirus; assembly: GCF_963921795.1. Lineage (NCBI taxonomy): Eukaryota > Metazoa > Chordata > Actinopteri > Myctophiformes > Myctophidae > Nannobrachium > Nannobrachium achirus. Next base: position 38,231,747 of record NC_137822.1, on the reverse strand, counting down.
TTTCTCTTTGTCTTAAACTATACATTCCATTTTCTTTTGTCAGCTGGAAAATGACAAGTGCTGAGAGAACGAGAAAGTACAGGGAGAAACTAAACAATGACCCAGCAAGGAGAGAGGAGCCAAAGGGGCGAGACTGCATTTTCTACGAAGAGCAGGAGGTTGTCTGTGGCATAGCAGAACCGCAACAAGGCAACCGGTTTGCTACCCTCACCAAATACGACTGGCTGATGTACAATACAGTCTAAATGTATAATCTAATCTGATCTAATACTTTTGTACTTTCACTCACTGGACTGGACAGTGGACAGTGTTAAGGTAGGACCCGAGACAAAACTAGCGAAAATAGCTGATCTACAAGCTCTCAACACGTTGTGCTGCGAGAGCTTGTAGATCAGCTATTTTCGGAGTTGCACAACCCAGCACTCTTTAGCTAGTGGAGATGTGGTGTAATGTCATGATTCCTAATTACATTTGTTCAACACAAAATGCTGTGTTCAAGTTCAGGAGACTTCGGAAAAAAGCAATTTACCTGAATGCTGAGTTCTGTTTCCACTAATTGGTGTTAATAAAATGTTGCCTTGGCTCCAAGTGTCGCTATGCGCCTTATTGTCTCTTTAGGATCCTTCTGCCGTGGGCCGGCAGAAGACTTAGGTGTGCGTAGCATTCCTGTGCACATCCTCATCATCCATCTACTACTACAATTCTTTCTTATCCCATGTTAAAGCCCTACAATAATATCCTGTTCAGAAATATTAAGGCCATGTTATCCTGGGTAATTGTTTAATCAATCAGTAAAGTTCAGTACTCATTAATAGGTAGGTTAAAACACAGTTTGCTTTGACACATGAAGATATGATCATACGGTGTGACACTAAATCATTTGGTGTGACACCATTCACTCATCAATCTACCGTATTGCTTTGATTCACTGACACATTCAAATGCATAGCTATAAAGATGCATACATTTTGTCCACAATGGAGCAGATTGGTGTGATTAACATTATCCTCCTATAAGTGAATGCAAGACTGTAAAGCACAAAGGATGACTTATAGCTATGATGAATTGGCCAATTAACACCACATCCAGCATGTTCCTGTGGAATTAGACTGCCTTTACATACAACTGAGACTAAAATGAAGCTTTTACAAAGGGTTTGTTTGACTTTTACACCAAGGAATTATTGAGAAAAAAACTACTTGGATGTCCAGCTTCACTCTCAAATCTTTAGATGTTTTCTGATATGAGATTAATCACTGTAGATAGTTATGAGACATGATTAGCCTACCTACTGAAAACCAAAAGCTATTATTTTAATAAAGCTGTTTTACCTCCCTGCTTTATTGTAATGCTGTACAGTCATAAAAGCTCTAAACTAAAACTACTACTACTAATGACTCAGTTATGATGTTTCAATGCCAGTTGTATTGACATTGTGTGAAAATAGCAGATCTACAAGCTCTGTATTGCAGCAAGTTGCATTACAATACACTCCAATTAACAACAACTTGGCAATGATATAGTGTGTAGAGCAAAATAAAGAGGGACCTAGACAAGTAGACATGGAGACATGGAGACTACTGCTGGCTCAGTCAATTGGGTTCATGTGGTTAATCGTTTTTATTCTCTTTGTTTTATTAATCTATGCGTTATGGCAGGGATTTTCAACTGGTGTGTGTGTGTGTTAAGGGTCAATTTGGTTTCATTTTAAGCTCTCAATAGTTCAATTATTGTTACCAACATGCCAACATCAATACAGCAAGGAAAATGTGGAAAAGGAAATGTGGAAAAAATCTTTATCCAACCGGGTCTGAGAGGCTAAATCTCACCAAAGGGTGGTCCCTGGCTCAAATGGACAATAAATATAGACCTGGACAAAAGGTTTGAAAACCTCTGCTTTGGGGGCTTGTCCATTTTCAAACCTGATTCCAGTCTACTTTTTAAATTGTTTTCACAATGTTTTCCCTACACCAGGGGTTAGCCCACATTTGAAAGTATTAAAACACAAGGGCCGACTATATCTCCTGACACAACTTTCAGTCAGACCTTAACAAAGTCACAATATTTATTTAACCATCATCATCAACATCCCTGGCCTACACTACTGTATTCTGGAAACACCAACACAGAAGCTGATCATAATTATATTCTTCTGAATGTTTTATTTTGTATATGATTATGCATTTAAAAGCATTCACTTTTGAATGATTCTTTTTAAAGCAATTTCTCTAGTACTCAAGGAAAGGTTTGATTAGGCATCCTTTACTTGAAAGTTGACCAGTAGTACAGTAGGCCTATCTATACTTTGACTCAAGTAGGCCTATAGACAACATGCCTGGCCACGCCCCCTACTTCCGACCGGAAGCCCTTTTTTGGGCTTGATCGTAGCGCGATTTCCTGTTTACGTTCATCTGATCTGATTCTCCTCTTAACTAATGAGACGGGATTGTTTTACTTTGTAATTTTACTTTGTAACTTATGTTAACAATGTCACTTAATGGCAACACTCATCCACTCTGCTGATAAATAAATGAGTTGTGACGATACACACCCGTTCTGCCGTCATTCAATGTTATGAGTTGGAGGAAAAAAAAAGAGATCTCAATTGAAACAATGCCATAGGCTTTCTTGGGCGTATGCTTTTAGTTGACCTTGTACTAGTGTACTGTCATGAAACTACCTTTTTTCATATGCAAACTTCTTAAAAAATAACGCTATTTAAATTGTTTCAAAAGCTTTATACCCTGTATATATATATAAAATGTCACAATGCGACATAGCTTTTTACACAATGCTGTACTCCCTCCAACTGCATGTCATATTATATGTTCGCCATTTTAAACTGTTTTTATTTTATTTGACACTTGCTTTGGCAATATAAACATGTCTTCTCATGCCAATAAAGCTCCTTTGAATTGAATTGATATAGGCCTACAAATAAACAGATTTGTGTATTTGAAAGCAAGCATTGAACCTAATCAGTATTTCATGGAAGCGAATGTTGTATGATTCTAGCTAGCAAACCTTTTCCCTTCAGAACGCTGGTTGATCATGTCAAACGTCATCTTCTCCATTCTCCACTCTTCTGGGATGTCACCATGAAGTCACAGTTGGCTTGTGTTGTGTGATATGCATTAATGTTTTTACAAATAGGCCTGTCAACAACTCAACCCACTCCAGAATAGACATAATACACATTAGCCCACCTATTATGTGCATCCTATGCTGTGTTCATTTCACTATATCACTGTAAATCATCGATTTAATCCTAATCAAGGCAATATAAATATCCATTCATATTTAATGCTCATTTAATCATTAAATCCTAAACTGTCACGTCAAAACAATGAATACATTTGGCTTTAATAGATACAAAAACAAACTGGATTAATTGAAAATGACAAGTGTTTAAAAGCATTCCTTCAAAGCATCATTGGGAACATTCCTTATCTCAATAACACAATATACAGTACAACATTTGAAACCCTCAACAGTTAAAAAAAAAGGCATGGACAAGTCAAAGAAAAGTATGTATAAATATTTTATTGCAATAAATATGATGAGGAGATCTCGACCCTCACATCTGGCTTCATTGGTCCTGCATGGACGTACAGTACAGGTCTGAAAGACAGAAAACAATTGCATTCACAGATACAACACAACAGCGAAGAGCTTTTATTTCAATTATAATCAATGTTGTGTTGTCACAAGTGAAAATAACTTTTACTTAGTTGTAACAAGAGTAGTAGTCACCATACAGTAAAAGATCGTAGCTAACAATGCTAATTAGCTAGCATGAGAGTTTTACCTTGTTGTTAATGTTGTTGTTGTTGTTGTTGTTGTGAGTCGTGCTGCTTCTCTGGGGAGTTTGCTGAGTTTAGGATATGTTAAGGATGTCATCAATACTATTAACTGGTGTAGATAGAATAAAAACATCGAAGATAGCGGTGGCTTGCATATCAAGAGACCATGACCGCACCGCACCATCTAGCTGACAGCTGGAAAAAAAAACCTCCGTTGGTTTAACCCTTTCAGTTCATTGTCATAATCTTTTACTGCAGCGCTGGGCAGTGTTGCCAAAATTTGTGAGAGAAATAAGCGAAACAAGCCAACTCTTGCAATATAAATAAGCAAAAAAACAAGATAGTTTAGGTAAATAAATTGACTTGGCAACACGTTTATATGCATGCCTGACAGAGAGAACCCGGAAGTTCCCTTTCGACTTGGGGGCGGGGCCTCCCTCCTGCAATCGGCCAGGAATGTTGTCTATAGGGGTTGAGTACCCCAATGGTTAATTGACCCCCCCCCCCCCAGACACACCAATCAATTCAATGTGTTGGACAGATACGTGATGATGACAATAGACAAGACCACACCCACCTGCTTTGCATACTAAGGTCTTCAACAAGGTCCTCTCCCACAGCATATAAACAGCACAGAACAGTGGTTGTGTCATTACTACAGCTAACCATGACGAGTCAACCACAGAGAAAGAAGAGCCTCATCCAGAGCATGTTGACCTTCACCTCTGCTGCTGTTAAACCTCCTTCATCTGCACTGCTGACCTCTGCAGCTTCTACACAGGACACTTCTTCTGATGATACCAGGACCTCCACTAAGGTTAGTAGAGTTGTGCATGTTTTCCTTAGTTTGGATTTGTTCAAATGCATGGTTTTGGTATGGTATGTTTAAGGCTTTGATTGATTTGTTTGAAGAATGTATTAGAAGTTTGCATAGAAAAGTTTTTTTTCAGTTTCAGTTCATTTCAACTAAAAGGATAAGCTCAAGTACCAGACTTAATAATGTTGTTAAACTCATTTAACATTGAATGACAGACAGACAAGACACAGTACTATGCAGAAAAAATCAGCAAAAAACATGATGCAAAAATAAATGGTATATACAAATAGAAAGGTATATACAGGCTTTTATTTTTATTTGTTAAGACTACTATGTTTTATTTGTCATTAGTTTTATTTGTATTCATTTAAGATACTTGACAATGCAATATGCAATAGCTCAGTTAATGTATTGGAATACCTGTATTGTTTTAGTTATTTCATTAGTTGTAATTAACTAATATTAACCCTGTCCTCAAACCCTCAGATCACTGCCTCTTCCTCCGTGCCTCAGAGCTCTGGAGAAGTTCCACCACAAGGAACCCGTTCTCCTGATGATACCGGGGCCTCCTTCACCCAGGCCACCTCTTCCTGTGCTTCACGGCCGGTGCAGGCACTGAAGGAGGCAGATTCTGACACCGGCGTGACGGCTGCTGCTCCATCAGACCTGTCCTCTGTAGACGAGCCGGCAGCCCAGCCCGTCCTGAAGAGCTTCCCGACTACATTATTTGGCCAGACCACCAGGAGCTTCTCTCCAGCCTGGTACGGCAGGTTTGAGTTCATCGAGTACAGCGTCAGTCACGACGCTGTGTTTTGCAAGACATGTCTGCATTTTGCGGCAAACGGGAAGGACCAATTCAGACATGGATATAAAGGCTGGAAGAATATGGGAAAGGCTTGTCGTACGCACGAGAAGAGCCAGGCACATCAAGCAGCATTACAAAAGTACTGTGTCTACAAAGACATCCAGGCAAACGCTGAATTGATGGCAAGAAAACACCATCATATCAAAGCTGTGCTGGACACGGCTCTCTTCCTTGCAAAGCAGGGACTGCCACAACATGGACAAGTAGAGACTCTGGATTCAGGTGAGAAGGTGAGCACCAGAGGTAAATTCAAGGAGATATTTGATGCCCTGTGCGAAAACGATCCAGAGCTAAAAGCTGGCATAGATGCTACAATGCTCACACCCGACGTTCAGGACGATCTCATTGATTCCGCGTCTACGTTGTTGCTGCAGCGCATAAAGGAAGAATTGCACCAATATGACAACACGCACTACGCAATACTTGCAGATGAACGCTGGGACAAATGGACGAGAGAGGGCGAAAGGGAATTTGTGGTGGCTGTCAGCTTACGCTATGTGTACAGGGGAGCCGTCAAGGAGAGAGCGGTGGGATTTGTGGTGGTGAAGGAGATGACGACGGAATTCGTCGCAGAGAAAATCACAGGGCTTCTGCAGCCTTTTGAGCTGGACAAAGACTTGTGTATCGGACTGGGGTTCCACGGACCCTCTGTGATGTCTGGACATAACGTTCAGGCCATTCTCAAGCACACATTTCCTAACGCTACTTACATGCCTTGTCACTCACATAGTCTAAACCAAGTCCTGGAAACGGTTGTGCACACGTCAACTGATGCAGGCCAGTTCTTTGATTGCATCAATTCACTGGTAACTCTTCTGACTGGCAGCCAGCAACAGGACCTTTTCCTTGAGATTCAGAGTCTTATGTACCCCGACCGCGCACCCATTAAACTTGAACCAGGATGTGACACAAAGTCGCATTCACTGTCAGTTAAGAACGTCCTTAAACTCTATGAGGTTGTGCTGGAGACGTTGCATCACTTAATTGAGGACTACGAGAGCATAAAAGCGGTTGTATTGTTTGAACAGATACAAACAAAGAAATTTGTTTTCCTTCTTGTCCTCTTTGCAAACCTGTTCAGTATGTCTGACAGTGCGAACAGCAGTCTGCAGTCTACCAACAAAAAGGTGTCAGACACTGTAGTTTTAATTGGAGCTCTCAAGAAATCCCTGTCAAATATGAGGTCAAAAGATAGCTGCCGCCACGGATATCTGAGCATCCTGGCAAAAACAAACGAGATATTGAAGTTTAATGACTTTGACAATTGGGACGTAGCTGTGCGAACTCGTAAATTTCAGATGCCCTCTTCCTGGGTTTGCGAAGTGACTAGTTCAGTGGGATGTCGAACGATAGTCAAGTGCGACGATGATTTGCGCACCATGTTAAACCAGATAGTAGACTATCAACTGAACGAGTTGAACGCCATGTTCCAAAATGACACGCATGGTTTCATGACATCAGCGGAACTTTTCCTGACAACACCCCGTGGCAATGATATAAAGGAAATGACAAATAGCCTAAATCTCTCTGGAAAGCTTTTGGGCCTAAGTGTCACAGAAGAAGAGCTTTCCCAATTTGTGCATAGAGGAAAGCAAGCCTTTGGGAGCCTAATCAGGGTTATGGACACATGTAAACAGGACGTTTTCCCAGGTGTCCATTCTTTCCTAAAGGCGCTAGTTACGCTACCAATGACAAGATGCAACGTTCAACGCCTATGTTCTAGCGTCAGAAGAATACAAACGGCAAGCAGATCTATAGTGCTCAACAACCGGTGTCTCCTGGAGTTTGAGAGAGACCTGACCGAAGGTTTGGACCACGATGCAATTATCGAGATATTCAAGAGCAAACCCGGTCGTCTCTGTATTCTACAGGCCTAATGAGTGCAGCATGCCGTCTTGCAGTTGCACTCTATAGAACATAATATGACCTGTAGTTTGTTTAACAAAAACAAACATTATAATTGCATTGCTTCTTTTAATGAACAAAGTTTTTATGAGTGCCCTTTCAGCCTTCATGTGTTTAGAATTTAAAGTGTGTAATTGAAGACATGGACCTCAGGAAGTAGAAACTGCTGTTTTCTATTTGTATCATTATTTCTCTGTTACTTTTTTATTAGTGTGCTACCAAGTGTAAGGAACCAAAACAATGTTGACTATATTTGGGTGGGTGACGTGACGTAACGTTTTCGCTGTCCTCGGTGTCAAACATGTATAAATAAAAAATATATTTGTCAAAAACCTTCTGAATATTGTGCAGGACATTAAGCTTTATGTGAACTTACTCAAGATTAAAACATTTCATTCCTCATTTCTTCAGAATTTTCAACCAAACATGGCAAAACTCATATGGTGTGACTGTCCTGACCTTGTTTCTCAGTGGGAACTTGAATAAAACTAAGAAAAAGAATTGCTAAAAATCATTTGAAAATGAATTTAGGCTAAAAAAAATATCTATTTGTGAGCCTATATCTTTTCAAAGTCAAAGCATAATGTTTTCAGTCATTTCTGATCAAAAACATTTTGTCCCCCAAACCAAAATCATTTGGTGTGACACTAGTTTGGACAAATTAAACAGGCAATTATTTGGACACCTATTGGCTAGAGAGGTCCTTCTTCTGTAAGGCTATTCAGCACTCCCAGCACAACTGCAAGACAGGTGTCTGAGGTGAGTTATGATTTTAACATTTTCATGAAATGCCGTCTTGTTGAAACTTTGACAAACTCACCACTTTGGATGTCTGTTGGTGTGACACCTTTTCATTAAAAAAAAGCTTAAGTTATTTGAAGTTTTGGTCATATTTCCATGTAGATCTAGGTTGCTTTGTTATAGCTAGCATGCTGTTAGCATGCTAATGTGTACATAGTAGCCTCAAGGTAAACCTAAATGCAGAAAACGTAATATGGTGTGACACTTAATCATAATGGTGTGACATGTCTGCTTGTCACGCCATATGACTTGATTGTCACACCATATGATTTATACTGTATTTAACTACAGATATAACAATAAATAACAAAGTTCCATGTTTCTGTGGTACATTTAAACATTTATTTTAAACATTTTTACATAAAATGTAATTTAGCTTCATTCAGTGATACTTCAAATTCATCAGACAGAGCAGAAACCCCTTCACAGAAACCTTAACATATTGTTTCAATCTAAACAATATTTTCTCTTTGTCTTAAACTATACATTCCATTTTCTTTTGTCAGCTGGAAAATGACAAGTGCTGAGAGAACGAGAAAGTACAGGGAGAAACTAAACAATGACCCAGCAAGGAGAGAGGAGCCAAAGGGGCGAGACTGCATTTTCTACGAAGAGCAGGAGGTTGTCTGTGGCATAGCAGAACCGCAACAAGGCAGCCGGTTTGCTACCCTCACCAAATACGACTGGCTGATGTACAATACAGTCTAAATGTATAATCTAATCTGATCTAATACTTTTGTACTTTCACTCACTGGACTGGACAGTGGACAGTGTTAAGGTAGGACCCGAGACAAAACTAGCGAAAATAGCTGATCTACAAGCTCTCAACACGTTGTGCTGCGAGAGCTTGTAGATCAGCTATTTTCGGAGTTGCACAACCCAGCACTCTTTAGCTAGTGGAGATGTGGTGTAATGTCATGATTCCTAATTACATTTGTTCAACACAAAATGCTGTGTTCAAGTTCAGGAGACTTCGGAAAAAAGCAATTTACCTGAATGCTGAGTTCTGTTTCCACTAATTGGTGTTAATAAAATGTTGCCTTGGCTCCAAGTGTCGCTATGCGCCTTATTGTCTCTTTAGGATCCTTCTGCCGTGGGCCGGCAGAAGACTTAGGTGTGCGTAGCATTCCTGTGCACATCCTCATCATCCATCTACTACTACAATTCTTTCTTATCCCATGTTAAAGCCCTACAATAATATCCTGTTCAGAAATATTAAGGCCATGTTATCCTGGGTAATTGTTTAATCAATCAGTAAAGTTCAGTACTCATTAATAGGTAGGTTAAAACACAGTTTGCTTTGACACATGAAGATATGATCATACGGTGTGACACTAAATCATTTGGTGTGACATTCCAAATAGTGAAAAATCATACCTTTATTAATGATTAAACCAAAAAAATGTTTATGGATTACATAGAGAATATTATCAGGAAGAGTCACAAATATTTGTGTAATTTTAGAGAAAGTTTTGACAGAATACATTTAAAATATGTTGTAAGATCATGAACATGGGCCTCACACAGAGTGTCGATTATGAAAAAAATATACAGATATAATTAATTTTCAAAAAACTATAGTGGATCACTGGTTAGTTATGATAAAGGACTTTGATAAAGTGAGTAACTTAAGAAAGATGTACTCCATTTTCATTTTATGAACAATTATTTTCATGTCACACCATATGACGATTTTAGGCACAAGTACAACAAACTGCTGAATAAAGTCTGATTCCAATAAAATATCTAAAAACAAAATGTATTTCCATAAGGTTGAGAGTGAGTAGAACAAAGGTAAATAACTTTTATGCCTGCAATTTAAAGTTTTTTTAAAAACAATTTTTTTGGGGCGTCACGTCACTGACCCATTTGTATGATAGATGAAACAATAAAACGCTTGAATCTTTAATCATGTGTCTTCAATGCCAAGTTTTTTTTTTTTAAAGATTCTATACACTGGATGTGTGTTTGAAATTGTGACTATAGTTCCTTGGATTCTGCCCGAATCTGAACCGACATTTAGGATAGGGTAGGGCCTAAAATGTATGCTAATTAGTCTGGCCGGGTAGGTAGCTCAATGAAAAAAGACAAAAAAAATATATTTTATTGTATTACTAAATTCTTTCCATTTACCATACCCAAACATTGGGTCAAACCTGACCCAATGTTTTCGGGCCGGGATAGGGCCTAATATGTAACATTAATGTTAACCTCCTTTTTATGGGGAAAAGTATGTGTTTACCTCCCATTTTGGTCTCCTGATTTCCAGCCCTGTTTTACTGTACTTGTGCTGGTTTTAAGGGATGGTGTAATAAAGATATATTTTTTCAATTTTCCTGGACAGTTTCAGTCAGACTGGCTGATATCAATCACCTTGTTAAGACTGCTCTAAGGTACCAGGACCTCGACCATGACACCATATATTTCAGAAGTTATGCACTGTGTACACACCACCTATATAATACTACATTAATGTTTTGACAACATAAAGCAGGTTAAAACAAACTAAAGAATGAAAGAAGTAAGCAATTTACCCCGAGTGAGAGGACATTATGCTCTCATAATGTCCGCAGTGAGGGTGTTATCGATAACACCCTCACTCAGGACATTATGAGAGCATAATGTCCGACCCCGAGTGGTAAATAGCTTTTCTACCACTTTTTCCCGTATACATGAAAGAAAACACATAGTTGTAACTTGCAAGGATCTTAAGTTACAATCATTATTGCCTATAAAACTTCCGCGAGACAGCAGATAGTTCCACAAACAACATCTTCTACTCACCAACAGATGGCGCCAACTCCATACTAATCCATGCGTCTAGCTTACAGCTAAGCTAACGTCAGTTAGAAGTACCGTTCCGGCCGTAAATAGAGGCTGTTCGCTTCCAGAAAGGCATAGGTTCAGAGAAAAGGGGCTTTAAAGTTGGCGGATTGCATTGGATCCAAATAAATCGGCGACGATAGTACGCACGTTAGTAAACATAGGACCGCTGCGACCTTCATTTGTTGGTTGGGGGAAAGGTGTTCCGACTACCTCCTGAAGTCCCCGGATGTACACTGAGGCGCATTGATCTCGGACACACAACTTTGCGGCAGTTGTCCTCTCATAACCTCCGGAATTTAGCCAATCAGAATCCAGTATTTGAACACGTGACTCGAAAAAGTGGTAGAAATTCAAAACAAACTCCAAACTAAAAGAAATAAACAAACCCTCCAATCACATTTTACTTGTGTTTTACATGTTTGAATACTTTATGTCTACTTTATAACATCTCAGAGGCAAATTTACTTTTTTTATCTCCATTGGATGATTTGGTGATTTTTCTAAAGGTAAATGCTTGAAGGTGATGGTGGCCATGACTAATGTGTAGGCCTATGTCTGTCAGGGTATCACTGTAGTGTACTAGAATCTTCTCTAATTGTTAATATATCTAACCATTCTACTCTGGGATCTCACATAGAATATGTCACATACATTTAACTCAGTGTTGTGGTGGAAGTCATATCACCCTCATACTGTATATTTGATATTTGTATTACTTCCTCTAATTGTCTTCAACAAGGTCCTCTCCCACAGCATATAAACAGCACAGAACAGTGGTTGTGTCATTACTACAGCTAATCCAGAGCATGTTGACCTTCACCTCTGCTGCTGTTAAACCTCCTTCATCTGCACTGCTGACCTCTGCAGCTTCTACACAGGACACTTCTTCTGATGATACCAGGACCTCCACTAAGGTTAGTAGAGTTGTGCATGTTTTCCTTAGTTTGGATTTGTTCAAATGCATGGTTTTGGTATGGTATGTTTAAGGCTTTGATTGATTTGTTTGAAGAATGTATTAGAAGTTTGCATAGAAAAGTTTTTTTTCAGTTTCAGTTCATTTCAACTAAAAGGATAAGCTCAAGTACCAGACTTAATAATGTTGTTAAACTCATTTAACATTGAATGACAGACAGATAAGACACAGTACTATGCAGAAAAAATCAGCAAAAAACATGATGCAAAAATAAATGGTATATACAAATAGAAAGGTATATACAGGCTTTTATTTTTATTTGTTAAGACTACTATGTTTTATTTGTCATTAGTTTTATTTGTATTCATTTAAGATACTTGACAATGCAATATGCAATAGCTCAGTTAATGTATTGGAATACCTGTATTGTTTTAGTTATTTCATTAGTTGTAATTAACTAATATTAACTCTGTCCTCCAACCCTCAGATCACTGCCTCTTCCTCCGTGCCTCAGAGCTCTGGAGAAGTTCCACCACAAGGAACCAGTTCTCCTGATGATACCGGGGCCTCCTTCACCCAGGCCACCTCTTCCTGTGCTTCATGGCCGGTGCCCATGGGCAAGGCACTGAAGGAGGCAGTGACGGCTGCTGCTCCATTAGACCTGTCCTCTGTAGACGAGCCGGCAGCCCAGCCCGTCCTGAAGAGCTTCCCGACTACATTATTCGGCCAGACCTCCAGGAGCTTCTCTCCAGCCTGGTACGGCAGGTTTGAGTTCATCGAGTACAGCGTCAGTCACGACGCTGTGTTTTGCAAGACGTGTCTGCATTTTGCGGCAAACGGGAAGGACCAATTCAGACATGGATATAAAGGCTGGAAGAATATGGGAAAGGCTTGTCGTACGCATGAGAAGAGCCAGGCACATCAAGCAGCATTACAAAAGTACTGTGTCTACAAAGACATCCAGGCAAACGCTGAATTGATGGCAAGAAAACACCATCATATCAAAGCTGTGCTGGACACGGCTCTCTTCCTTGCAAAGCAGGGAGTGCCACAACATGGACACGTAGAGACTCTGGATTCAGGTGAGAAGGTGAGCACCAGAGGTAAATTCGATGAGATATTTGATGCCCTGTGCGAAAACAATCCAGAGCTAAAAGCTGGCATAGATGCTACAATGCTCACACCCGACGTTCAGGACGATCTCCTTGATTCTGCGTCTACGTTGTTGCTGCAGCGCATAAAGGAAGAATTGCACCAATATGACAACACGCACTACGCAATACTTGCAGATGAACGCTGGGACAAGTGGACGAGAGAGGGCGAAAGGGAATTTGTGGTGGCTGTCAGCTTACGCTATGTGTACAGGGGAGCCGTCAAGGAGAGAGCGGTGGGATTTGTGGTGGTGAAGGAGATGACGACGGAATTTGTCGCAGAGAAAATCTTGGTGCTTCTGCAGCCTTTTGAGCTGGACAAAGACTTGTGTATCGGACTGGGGTTCAACGGACCCTCTGTGATGTCTGGACATAACGTTCAGGCCATTCTCAAGCACACATTTCCTAACGCTACTTACATGCCTTGTCACTCACATAGTCTAAACCAAGTCCTGGAAACGGTTGTGCACACGTCAACTGATGCAGGCCAGTTCTTTGATTGCATCAATTCACTGGTAACTCTTCTGACTGGCAGCCAGCAACAGGACCGTTTCCTTGAGATTCAGAGTCTTATGTACCCCGACCGTGCAACACAAAGTCGCGTTCACTGTCAGTTAAGAACGTCCTTAAACTCTATGAGGTTGTGCTGGAGACGTTGCATCACTTAATTGAGGAGGAGGACTACGAGAGAAGCATAAAAGCGGTCGTATTGTTTGAACAGATACAAACAAAGAAATTTGTTTTCCTTCTTGTCCTCTTTGCAAACCTGTTCAGTATGTCTGACAGTGCGAACAGCAGTCTGCAGTCTACCAACAAAAAGGTGTCAGACACTGTAGTTTTAATTGGAGCTCTCAAGAAATCCCTGTCAAATATGAGGTCAAAAGATAGCTGCCGCCACGGATATCTGAGCATCCTGGCAAAAACAAACGAGATATTGAAGTTTAATGACTTTGACAATTGGGACGTAGCTGTGCGAACTCGTAAATTTCAGATGCCCTCTTCCTGGGTTTGCGAAGTGACTAGTTCAGTGGGACGTCGAACGATAGTCAAGTGCGACAATGATTTGCGCACCATGTTAAACCAGATAGTAGACTATCAACTGAACGAGTTGAACGCCATGTTCCAAAATGACACACATGGTTTCATGACATCAGCTGAACTTTTCCTGACAACACCCGTGGCGATGATATAAAGGAAATGACAAATAGCCTAAATCTCTCTGGAAAGCTTTTGGGCCTAAGTGTCACAGAAGAAGAGCTTTCCCAATTTGTGCATAGAGGAAAGCAAGCCTTTGGGAGCCTAATCAGGGTTATGGACACATGTAAACAGGACGTTTTCCCAGGCATCCATTCTTTCCTAAAGGCGCTAGTTACGCTACCAATGACAAGATGCAACGTTCAACGCCTATGTTCTAGCGTCAAAAGAATACAAACGGCAAGCAGATCTATAGTGCTCAACAACCTGTGTCTCCTGGAGTTTGAGAGAGACCTGACCGAAGGTTTGGACCACGATGCATCGAGATTTTCAAGAGCAAACCCGGTCGTCTCTGTATTCTACAGGCCTAATGAGTGCAGCATGCGGTCTTGCAGTTGCACTCTATAGAACATAATATGACCTGTAGTTTGTTTAACAAAAACAAACATTATAATTGCATTGGTTCTTTAAATGAACAAAGTGCCTTTTCAGCCTTCATTTATTTAGAATTTAAAGTGTGTAATTGAAGACATGGACCTCAGGAAGTAGAAACCGTGATGTTTTTGGCGCACCTGCTTTATATTCTTCCTTTATCATTATTTCTTTGTTACTTTTTTTATTATTGTGATACCAAGTGTAAGGAACCAAAACACTATGTTTACTATACTTGTATGCAAGATGAAACAATAAAACTCTTGAAACTTTAATCATGTGTCTTCACTGCCAAGTTTATAAGATTCTATACTGGATGTGTGCTTGAAATTTCAAAGTTTTGTGAAAATGTGACTTCGCATGTAGGGGCAGAAGATAATTTTCATAAAACCATAATTTGCTCTTGGAGGCTTAATTTCTTCCACATACAACATAATTCAAACAGCATCATCACCAACTGATTAATATGGGCTCCGGGGGCCACATTTTAAAGTTGCACACACATTGCACCGCCTTAATAGTAAGGTAAGGTGATAGGCTTTTAATAGCAGTATTACCAGTGAACATTCCTGAACTGAATGTGGCAATGAAGACACAAACAGGGATCAAGATTCAAGATTTTTATTCTTACATACAAGAAATTAAGATAATGTAATATGCAATATCATATATTATGCAACGGCAACTGTTTGTGTTCATTACAAAAAATATAACATGGGTGGTGCAAGAGCAGTGGAGATGGGGTTGGATATGGATATTTAGTGTTGTAGAAGTATAACGTATCAACAAAATGGACTTGTGCATTCAAGTAAAAGTTCTTCAATCTTGTACTTGAGCAAGTTTAGTGACTTTCCAGCATTTCCTCACACACAGCAGAGGGCACTGAGTTGAAGTGGGTGGACACGAGGCTATCACTGATGCAGGTATAGAACGGAGCCACAGTGAGGCGAAGTCGACTCTGCCTCCACTCTTCGTGTGAGGCGTAGTGTATGACTTCTCTAGCAGGCCTGGCAGCTCTGACTGAAGAAACACATGCTGGCTTGTAGACTGTCTTTCTTTTGTGGCGATTCACTTTGAAGCTCAGGCCAGTGTTGCCACGGACTGTGTGCGGACCGCCAGAGATTTTGGCTGCAGCGTTACGCCTCACATCATGTTCTACCTAGAAAATATAATAAGACATTAAGCATACAGTAACATACAACATCCAATTCTAGAGAAAATAAAAGGGGTTGGGGTTAACAAATGGCTAGTTACATGTGCAGGAGAGTTTCAAGGTTTGCTTGTTGCTGTTTGTGTTCTTATTCTGTAACTGTACATGTTTTTTTTCTATCTTCATATTATAGACATGGATAGATTCTAGGACAGGGATTGCCATAGAATCAAAGGTTGTTTTCTATTGAAGAATATTGGTGGGATGCAGATCGTTTTGACATGTCATATCATGTTGTACGTACGGTATAACAAGTGTTATTTTTACATGTTGGGTTGGTTTTTGTCTTGTTACTTCAGCAATAATGTCTAGTGATGAATCAAATAAATAAATACATACATTAATTAAGACACATTTACATACCGTCCATAAGATTGCAGCTGCATGAACGCAGCACGATGGACCAGGCCAGACCACGCAGCTGCATCCCGCCGTCTCCACATTTCCCTCCTCTGTCACCAGAACCCATGCACTGAACCAGGAGTCATTGATCTCGGGCGGTCCAACACAGGAACTGTACCAGGAGTCACAAACCCTTTGTGTGTGTGTGTGTGTGTGTGTGTGTGTGTGTGTGTGTGTGTGTGTGTGTGTGTGTGTGTGTGTGTGTGTGTGTGGTTTCATTTTAAGCTCTCAGTAGTTCAATTATTGTTACCAACATGCCAACATCAATACAGCATGGAATTGTGGAAACAAATCTTTATCCAACCGGTAACAAATTATTCTACGTTTTGGGTCTGAGAGGCTAAATCTCACCAAAGGGTGGTCCCTGGCTCAAATGGACAATAAATATAGACCTGGACAAAAGGTTTGAAAACCTCTGCTTTAGGGGCTTGTCCATTTTCAACCCTGATTCCAGTCTACTTTTTAAATTGTTTTCACAATGTTTTCCCTACACCAGGGATGTCCACACTTTTTTCATTTAGCCCACATTAGAAAGTATTAAAACACAAGGGCCGACTATATCTCCTGACACAACTTTCAGTCGGACCATAACAAAGTCACATACCGGTACAAATGCATGGCAATTACAATATTTATTTAACCATCATCAACATCCCTGGCCTACACTACTGTATGCTGGAAACACCAACACAGAAGCTGAGCATAATTATATTCTTCTGAATGTTTTATTTTATGTATTTAAAAGCATTCACTTTTGAATGATTCTTTAAAGCAATTTCTCTAGTACTCAAGGAAAGGTTTGATTAGGCATCCTTTACTTGAAAGTTGACCAGTAGTACAGTAGGCCTATCTATACTTTGACTCAAGTAGGCCTATAGGGGTTGAGTACTTTGTCCCCCAATTATTAATTGCCCCCCCCCCCCCAGACACACCAATCAATTCAATGTGTAGGACAGATACGTGATGATAACAATAGACAAGACCACACCCACCTGTTTTGCATAAGGTCTTCAACAAGGTCCTCTCCCACAGCATATAAACAGCACAGAACAGTCGTTGTGTCATTACTACAGCTAACCATGACGAGTCAACCACAGAGAAAGAAGAGCCTCATCCAGAGCATGTTGACCTTCACCTCTGCTGCTTTTAAACCTCCTTCATCTGCACTGCTGACCTCTGCTGACACTTCTTCTGATGATACCAGGACCTCCACTAAGGTTAGTAGAGTTGTGCATGTTTTCCTTAGTTTGGATTTGTTACTTTTTTGTTTTCAATCTCAGTTTATTTTTTGGTTTTCAAATGCATGGTTTTGGTATGTTTTAGGCTTTGATTGATTGATTTGTTTGAAGAATGTATTAGAAGTTTGCATAGAAAAGTTTTTTTCAGTTTCAAGACAGTTCATTTCAACTAAAAGGATAAGCTCAAGTACTAGACTTAATAATTTTGTTAAACTCATATAACATTGAATGACATACAGATAAGACAGTACTATGCAGAGAAAATCAGCAAAAAACATGATGCAAAAATAAATGGTATATACAAATAGAAAGGTATATACAGGCTTAGTTTATTTTTATTTGTTAAGACTACTATGTTTTATTTGTCATTAGTTTTATTTGTATTAATTTAAGATACTTGACAATCCAGGCATCCATTCTTTCCTAAAGGCGCTAGTTACGCTACCAATGACAAGATGCAACGTTCAACGCCTATGTTCTAGCGTCAAAAGAATACAAACGGCAAGCAGATCTATAGTGCTCAACAACCTGTGTCTCCTGGAGTTTGAGAGAGACCTGACCGAAGGTTTGGACCACGATGCATCGAGATTTTCAAGAGCAAACCCGGTCGTCTCTGTATTCTACAGGCCTAATGAGTGCAGCATGCGGTCTTGCAGTTGCACTCTATAGAACATAATATGACCTGTAGTTTGTTTAACAAAAACAAACATTATAATTGCATTGGTTCTTTAAATGAACAAAGTGCCTTTTCAGCCTTCATTTATTTAGAATTTAAAGTGTGTAATTGAAGACATGGACCTCAGGAAGTAGAAACCGTGATGTTTTTGGCGCACCTGCTTTATATTCTTCCTTTATCATTATTTCTTTGTTACTTTTTTTATTATTGTGATACCAAGTGTAAGGAACCAAAACACTATGTTTACTATACTTGTATGCAAGATGAAACAATAAAACTCTTGAAACTTTAATCATGTGTCTTCACTGCCAAGTTTATAAGATTCTATACTGGATGTGTGCTTGAAATTTCAAAGTTTTGTGAAAATGTGACTTCGCATGTAGGGGCAGAAGATAATTTTCATAAAACCATAATTTGCTCTTGGAGGCTTAATTTCTTCCACATACAACATAATTCAAACAGCATCATCACCAACTGATTAATATGGGCTCCGGGGGCCACATTTTAAAGTTGCACACACATTGCACCGCCTTAATAGTAAGGTAAGGTGATAGGCTTTTAATAGCAGTATTACCAGTGAACATTCCTGAACTGAATGTGGCAATGAAGACACAAACAGGGATCAAGATTCAAGATTTTTATTCTTACATACAAGAAATTAAGATAATGTAATATGCAATATCATATATTATGCAACGGCAACTGTTTGTGTTCATTACAAAAAATATAACATGGGTGGTGCAAGAGCAGTGGAGATGGGGTTGGATATGGATATTTAGTGTTGTAGAAGTATAACGTATCAACAAAATGGACTTGTGCATTCAAGTAAAAGTTCTTCAATCTTGTACTTGAGCAAGTTTAGTGACTTTCCAGCATTTCCTCACACACAGCAGAGGGCACTGAGTTGAAGTGGGTGGACACGAGGCTATCACTGATGCAGGTATAGAACGGAGCCACAGTGAGGCGAAGTCGACTCTGCCTCCACTCTTCGTGTGAGGCGTAGTGTATGACTTCTCTAGCAGGCCTGGCAGCTCTGACTGAAGAAACACATGCTGGCTTGTAGACTGTCTTTCTTTTGTGGCGATTCACTTTGAAGCTCAGGCCAGTGTTGCCACGGACTGTGTGCGGACCGCCAGAGATTTTGGCTGCAGCGTTACGCCTCACATCATGTTCTACCTAGAAAATATAATAAGACATTAAGCATACAGTAACATACAACATCCAATTCTAGAGAAAATAAAAGGGGTTGGGGTTAACAAATGGCTAGTTACATGTGCAGGAGAGTTTCAAGGTTTGCTTGTTGCTGTTTGTGTTCTTATTCTGTAACTGTACATGTTTTTTTTCTATCTTCATATTATAGACATGGATAGATTCTAGGACAGGGATTGCCATAGAATCAAAGGTTGTTTTCTATTGAAGAATATTGGTGGGATGCAGATCGTTTTGACATGTCATATCATGTTGTACGTACGGTATAACAAGTGTTATTTTTACATGTTGGGTTGGTTTTTGTCTTGTTACTTCAGCAATAATGTCTAGTGATGAATCAAATAAATAAATACATACATTAATTAAGACACATTTACATACCGTCCATAAGATTGCAGCTGCATGAACGCAGCACGATGGACCAGGCCAGACCACGCAGCTGCATCCCGCCGTCTCCACATTTCCCTCCTCTGTCACCAGAACCCATGCACTGAACCAGGAGTCATTGATCTCGGGCGGTCCAACACAGGAACTGTACCAGGAGTCATTCGTCTCCGTCGGTCCAACACAGGAGCTGTACCAGGAGTCATTCATCTTGATCGACCCAACACTCGCCTCCAAGTACACAAAGCTGCCATGTTTGTGTATCAGCACAGGACCAACAATGCCGCTGTTGTGCAGGTACGCAAGCGCGGCCTGGGCATTTTTCACCGCGTTGCCGTCCACGGCCACCATGCCAGAGAAGTATAAAAACATTTTATCTGCGGTCACGTCGGGCCATTCGGTCCTGTCGTCCGATTCCTCCCAGGTGTCGAGAGTAGACGGATGTGGGATGGTCACAGCGCCTTCCCTCGTCAGATGAGTGGATGAGTGTTCCCATTTCACTTCTTGCATGGTTAAAAACTGAAGTTACAAACACAAACACACTGCTATTACAACCACACAGCTGTTCAGGTAAAGCAGGTATCAGTCTGGCTGCCTGCAGGACGACGTCACTTCCACAAATAAATGTGAGAGAGGAAATGGAGTCATCGTGGCTGAAGAGGAAACCCATCTATATACTGTGTGTGAGAGGGCCTTGAAGACCTTATGCAAAGTGTTGGGTGTGGTCTTGTCTATTGTTATCATTAAGTAGGCCTACCTCCCTGTCCTACAACAAACTACTGCCCCCTGATGGGGGTGGGTTCAATTGTTTTACCATATTTAAACTTCTCAACCACATCACTTACTAAATATACTGAGGT
Source organism: Nannobrachium achirus (assembly GCF_963921795.1). Taxonomy (NCBI): domain Eukaryota; kingdom Metazoa; phylum Chordata; class Actinopteri; order Myctophiformes; family Myctophidae; genus Nannobrachium; species Nannobrachium achirus. The sequence continues at coordinate 38,211,061 of NC_137822.1, read as the reverse complement.
ATTCAAAAGTATAAGTAGGCCTATGTTTCATTCATATTGGTCCAATGCTGTGTTGTCCCAATGTATTTACAGAACCATTTAGCTCTCTGACCTGCTAGTAGGCCTACAACCACTGTGATACAAAGCCTGTAGAAACACTCAGCATAGAAATGCAATTGATTCAACAATTAATTTCCAAACTGTTTTGCACCTGTAATTCATACACACAAAATCTGAAATGTCAACATTGCCGTACAAAGGAGAAGAATAGAAAGCCTGGTAGGCGAGGTTAGGAGAAAAAATAATGTTAAGCTCCTTTTTATGGGGAAAATTATGTGTTCACCTCCCATTTTGGCCTCCTGATTTCCAGCCCTGTTTTAGCTGTACTTGTGCTGGTTTAAGGGATGGTGTAATAAAGATATATTTTGTCAGTTCTTCCTGGACAGTTTCAGTCAGACAGGCCCCTCCAGCGTATGCACTGTGTAAACACCACCTATAGCCTATTACATTAATGTTTGACATCATAAAGCAGGTTAAAACAAACTAAAGAATGAAAGAAATTCAAAACAAAAGCCAAAAAAAACAAAAAACACACACACACACACACACACACACACACACACACACACACACACACTGTACAATCTGACCAGTCTGGTATCAGCTGAAGCCAGTCTGACTGAAACTACAGGAAACATAGTAGTTTGTTAACTGGTATTATTCTGTACCATGATGTCTGGGTGCAAAATCTGCAAAGTTGCCCCACAATACCTACTGCAGTGAATGTCCACTACTGAATTATCAAAACACACTTCAATGTCATGTTGGACCTGGGATCAAAATATGCAAAGTTGCCTTACAATTATACTCCAGTGAATGTCCACTACTGAATTTAACATTATACTATAGTGGATCAGATCAGTGTGGGGCTCTCTCAACAATAGACACATAGACATAGTCTTTATTTAGTTATGGATATAACTCAATTCAGCTGTGGAAAGAAGTCACAGTTTCCTAAATAAGTACAATTCTGAGCTTGCCTGCGTTTACTTTACTTGAGTTTTACATGTTTGAATACTTTATGTCTACTTTATAACATCTCAGAGGCAAATGTACTTGTTTCTCTCCATTGAATGATTTGGTGATTTTTCTGGAGGTAAATGCTTGAAGGTGAAGGTGGCCATGACTAATGTGTAGGCCTATGTCTGTCAGGGTATCACTGTACTAGAATCTTCTCTAGTTGTTATATATATATATATATATATATATATATATATATATATATATATATATATATATATATATAATCATTCTACTCTGGGATCTCACATTGAATATTTCACATACATTTAACTCAGTGTTATGGTGGAAGTCATATCACCCTCATATATTTGAGATTTGTATTACTTCCTCTGGCAAGTCTATTTTTTTTATTGATGATGAAGATGATAAACAACTGTTCTCCTGTGTTGGGCCATTTTTGCTTACTTTTCTACATTCCAGAAAAGTCACATTTTACCAGATTTAAGTATGCAATCATAAAATTGCCCAAAATAAATGTAGGCTACTGTTTGTGTGTGTGTGTGTGTGTGTGTGTGTGTGTGTGTGTGTGTGTGTGTGTGTGTGTGTGTGTGTGTGTGTGTGTGTGTGTGTGTGTGTGTGTGTGCTTGCGTGAGATAAACCATTCACTCATCAATGGACCATATTGCTTTGATTCACTGACACATTCAAATGCATGGCTATAAAGATGCATACATTTTGTCCACAATGGAGCAGATTGGTGTGATTAACATTATCCTCCTATAAGTGAATGCAAGACTGTAAAGCACAAAGGATAAGCTGTTGACTTATAGCTGTGATGAATTGGCCAATTAACAGCACATCCAGCATGTTCCTGTGGAATTAGACTGCCTTTACAAACTGAGACTAAAATGAAGCTTTTACAAAGGGTTTGTTTTACTTTTACACCAAGGAATTATTGAGAAAAAAACTACTTGGATGTCCAGCTTCACTCTCAAATCTTTAGATGTTTTCTGCTATGAGATTAATCACTGTAGATAGTTATGAGACATGATTAGCCTACCTACTGAAAACCAAAAGTTATTATTTTAATGAAGCTGTTTTACCTCCCTGCTTTATTGTAATGTTGTTCACAGTCATAAAAGATCTAACCTAAAACTACTACTAATGACAAAGTTCTGATGTTTCAATGCCAGTTGTATTGTCATTGCGTGAAAATAGCAGATCTACAAGCTCTGTATTGCAGCAAGTTGCATTGCAATACACTCCAATTAACAATTTGGCAATGAAATAGTGTGTAGAGCAAAAAAGAGGGAACTGCTGGTTAATGTGGTTAATAGTTTTTATTCTCTTTGTTTTATTAATCTATATGTTAAGGCAGGGATTTTCAACCGGTGGTCCGGGGACCGCCCGTGGTCCCTGAGGGGGTTCCAGGCGGTCCCCAGCTAAATGACGGAGAGTTGGTAACCAAATGGACCCTTATAGATCTCCTGAGAGTGTAAAATGAAACCCACATGGACCCTTTGTGTGTGTGTGTGTGTGTGTGTGTGTGTGTGTGTGTGTGTGTGTGTGTGTGTGTGTGTGTGTGTGTGTGTGTGTGTGTGTGTGGTTTCATTTTAAGCTCTCAGTAGTTCAATTATTGTTACCAACATGCCAACATCAATACAGCATGGAATTGTGGAAACAAATCTTTATCCAACCGGTAACAAATTATTCTACGTTTTGGGTCTGAGAGGCTAAATCTCACCAAAGGGTGGTCCCTGGCTCAAATGGACAATAAATATAGACCTGGACAAAAGGTTTGAAAACCTCTGCTTTAGGGGCTTGTCCATTTTCAACCCTGATTCCAGTCTACTTTTTAAATTGTTTTCACAATGTTTTCCCTACACCAGGGATGTCCACACTTTTTTCATTTAGCCCACATTAGAAAGTATTAAAACACAAGGGCCGACTATATCTCCTGACACAACTTTCAGTCGGACCATAACAAAGTCACATACCGGTACAAATGCATGGCAATTACAATATTTATTTAACCATCATCAACATCCCTGGCCTACACTACTGTATGCTGGAAACACCAACACAGAAGCTGAGCATAATTATATTCTTCTGAATGTTTTATTTTATGTATTTAAAAGCATTCACTTTTGAATGATTCTTTAAAGCAATTTCTCTAGTACTCAAGGAAAGGTTTGATTAGGCATCCTTTACTTGAAAGTTGACCAGTAGTACAGTAGGCCTATCTATACTTTGACTCAAGTAGGCCTATAGGGGTTGAGTACTTTGTCCCCCAATTATTAATTGCCCCCCCCCCCCCAGACACACCAATCAATTCAATGTGTAGGACAGATACGTGATGATAACAATAGACAAGACCACACCCACCTGTTTTGCATAAGGTCTTCAACAAGGTCCTCTCCCACAGCATATAAACAGCACAGAACAGTCGTTGTGTCATTACTACAGCTAACCATGACGAGTCAACCACAGAGAAAGAAGAGCCTCATCCAGAGCATGTTGACCTTCACCTCTGCTGCTTTTAAACCTCCTTCATCTGCACTGCTGACCTCTGCTGACACTTCTTCTGATGATACCAGGACCTCCACTAAGGTTAGTAGAGTTGTGCATGTTTTCCTTAGTTTGGATTTGTTACTTTTTTGTTTTCAATCTCAGTTTATTTTTTGGTTTTCAAATGCATGGTTTTGGTATGTTTTAGGCTTTGATTGATTGATTTGTTTGAAGAATGTATTAGAAGTTTGCATAGAAAAGTTTTTTTCAGTTTCAAGACAGTTCATTTCAACTAAAAGGATAAGCTCAAGTACTAGACTTAATAATTTTGTTAAACTCATATAACATTGAATGACATACAGATAAGACAGTACTATGCAGAGAAAATCAGCAAAAAACATGATGCAAAAATAAATGGTATATACAAATAGAAAGGTATATACAGGCTTAGTTTATTTTTATTTGTTAAGACTACTATGTTTTATTTGTCATTAGTTTTATTTGTATTAATTTAAGATACTTGACAATGCAATGTGCAATAGCTCAGTTAATGTATTGGAATACCTGTATTGTTTTAGTTATTTCATTAGTTGTAATTAACTAATATTAACTCTGTCCTCCAACCCTCAGATCACTGCCTCTTCCTCCGTGCCTCAGAGCTCTGGAGAAGTTCCACCACAAGGAACCAGTTCTCCTGATGATACCGGGGCCTCCTTCACCCAGGCCACCTCTTCCTGTGCTTCATGGCCGGTGCCCATGGGCAAGGCACTGAAGGAGGCAGTGACGGCTGCTGCTCCATTAGACCTGTCCTCTGTAGACGAGCCGGCAGCCCAGCCCGTCCTGAAGAGCTTCCCGACTACATTATTCGGCCAGACCTCCAGGAGCTTCTCTCCAGCCTGGTACGGCAGGTTTGAGTTCATCGAGTACAGCGTCAGTCACGACGCTGTGTTTTGCAAGACGTGTCTGCATTTTGCGGCAAACGGGAAGGACCAATTCAGACATGGATATAAAGGCTGGAAGAATATGGGAAAGGCTTGTCGTACGCATGAGAAGAGCCAGGCACATCAAGCAGCATTACAAAAGTACTGTGTCTACAAAGACATCCAGGCAAACGCTGAATTGATGGCAAGAAAACACCATCATATCAAAGCTGTGCTGGACACGGCTCTCTTCCTTGCAAAGCAGGGAGTGCCACAACATGGACACGTAGAGACTCTGGATTCAGGTGAGAAGGTGAGCACCAGAGGTAAATTCGATGAGATATTTGATGCCCTGTGCGAAAACGATCCAGAGCTAAAAGCTGGCATAGATGCTACAATGCTCACACCCGACGTTCAGGACGATCTCCTTGATTCCGCGTCTACGTTGTTGCTGCAGCGCATAAAGGAAGAATTGCACCAATATGACAACACGCACTACGCAATACTTGCAGATGAACGCTGGGACAAGTGGACGAGAGAGGGCGAAAGGGAATTTGTGGTGGCTGTCAGCTTACGCTATGTGTACAGGGGAGCCGTCAAGGAGAGAGCGGTGGGATTTGTGGTGGTGAAGGAGATGACAACGGAATTTGTCGCAGAAAAAATCTTGGTGCTTCTGCAGCCTTTTGAGCTGGACAAAGACTTGTGTATCGGACTGGGGTTCAACGGACCCTCTGTGATGTCTGGACATAACGTTCAGGCCATTCTCAAGCACACATTTCCTAACGCTACTTACATGCCTTGTCACTCACATAGTCTAAACCAAGTCCTGGAAACGGTTGTGCACACGTCAACTGATGCAGGCCAGTTCTTTGATTGCATCAATTCACTGGTAACTCTTCTGACTGGCAGCCAGCAACACATTCTCATCCTCCTGGCGTCAGACCCTTGACGTTCTGGCACTAAGCTTTCCGCGTTTATTTGAGAGGCAGGGGGTGGGCTCAGCTGAGCCAGCTCGTCCATTGCAGACGCAGCCAGGCAGGCTCAGTTCCTCCATTGCAGACGCGGCCAGCGGCAGAGCACGGAGACTGTTGCCATAGCAACATTGGCTAAGGTGGAGACAGCCTAGACCAGTAGAGGGCAGTAATACGCCTGGCGCGTCCACATGAGTACTTGAGTAAAAGTATTAATATACTGCTACAAGGTTGTAGATCGGCAATTTTCAAATAGCTGAGGGCTTAAGTGTTTTTTGTATTCTTTAATATTATAATTAATATCAGCAAAGTAAATAGTAACTAAAGTTTCAAAATAATTGTAGAGGAGTAAAAGTACCATATTTGCCTCTGAGAGTAGTTGAGTAGAAGTAAAAGTATTAGAAATGGGACATACTCAAGTAAAATGCAAATACCTAAATTTGACTTAAGTACAGTACTTGAGTAAAAGTACTTCACACCTGTAAATGGGACATTCTGCATTATGAGTACTTTTACTTTTGGTACTTTAAGTAGGCTAACACTTTCATGCCAATACTTTTTGTATTTTTACTCAAGTAGGCCTACCTATTGAATTTCGGACTTTTACTACTTGTAACAGAATATTTTTATATTGCAGTATTGATCCTTTTACTAAAAAGTAAAATATGTGAGTACTTTTTCCCACCATTAAGTTGTTCTGTGCTCCATTGCTCATGCCTGTTTACTCCCTATGGACTATTATAGTAGCTGTCCGGACGTGCTGACAACAACAACAACAACTCATTAAGGTAAGCTATTTTACTTTCCCATTGTTACATTTTGCACCACCACTAAACGAGGGGTAGTTGTCAACATGTTAGTGCTTAGTGGGTCTGTGAGTTTAAACAGATTGTCTTCTGACAAATAGCCTTCCCTTAGCAAGCTAAAAACAAGCTAAGCTAACAGTAACAGCAACCTATTTATTTATATTCATTGGTTCTCAAAGTGGGGTCCGGGGACCCCCAGGGCCAGGGGTCTCCGAGGAAGTTCCAGGGGGTCCCCAGCTAAATGATAATTAGGAACCAAATGGACCCTGAAACAACAGCACCAAGAATATCTATATTGGTGTATTAGGCTAGTCATTTATTTTCATTGGTTCTCAAAGTAGGGTCTGGGGACCCCCAGCGGTCCTTGGAGGAGTTCCAGGGGGTCCCCAGCTAATGATTATTAACCTAATGGACCTGGGTCTGAAACAACAGCAGCAACACATCTGTATAGTGTTGTAGTCATTTATATTTATTGGTTCTCAAAGTGGGGTCCGGGGACCCCCAGGGCCAGGGGTCTTTGAGGGAGTTCCAGGGGGTCCACAACTAAAAGATAATTAGGAAGCAAATGGACCCTTTGGGTCTGTAACTCAGGGAGTGCACAAAATCTACAAATGGAACCAAATGGACCCTTACAGGTCTGTAACTCTGAGAGTGTACAAATGGAACCAAATGGACCCTTACAGGTCTGTAACTCTGAGAGTGTACAAATGGAACCAAATGGACCCTTACAGGTCTGTAACTCCGAGAGTGTACAAATGGAACCAAATGGACCCTTACAGGTCTGTAACTCTGAGAGTGTCTAAATGGAACCAAATGGACCCTACGCGTCCGTAACTCAGGGAGTGTACAGATGGTTGCATTTGTACACTCTTAGAGTTACGTTTACTGATTTTACAAAATAAATGGGGGTCTCAGAGATAGAATTGCCATTAGATGGGGTCCATGTCATACTGGGGGTCCTTGAAATCAAAATGTTTGAGAATCACTGCTCACCTGACACCTGGCACATCTTTTCAAATGGGTTTCTGCAGGCTAATATAAGTCAATTTAGGTTCCTTGAAAACATTAATTTATTGTATCTGCCATTTGATTTATAATGTTTGTTTGCACAACACTAAAGGCAAAAAGGCTTTCTTGTGGTGGTTGATTGAATGAATCAACCACTACCCATATCAATAACAGTAGAGTCAAATGCTATCCTAAAATATTAACACAATAAGCCCCAGGGGCTTATTGTGTATCCATTTTGGTCCATTGGTCCATTGTACTCAATTCATCAGTCAAACATATCATACCATACAGAGATGCAGTCCAAAACATTTGGGATAAAGCTCTGTTGACTGAGAGACTGGAGATTCTACTAGGAACTATTTCATCACTTGATTTAAAAGTATAATGGGGTTAATATTATTTCCCTCACAGGCTAATCCCGCTGCCAGGACAAAGAGGACAAATTGGACATCATCATGAGAGGATAAAAGATGCTCCACACCCAATAGGATGGATGAACCAAGGCTGGAATTCTTTCAACTCGTGCTTATGCTCTGAATGAGCTGTCATAATGAAAGGTATGTATTATTGCGACCATAGGTCGCAGTTAACTTTGAAAACGGGCACATGTACGTTCACACGTAAGCATGTATCTTGGCCTCAATGTCTATAGCTGCCAAACTGTTTGTTGACATTGTGACATCATATCACCTCATTAAAGATCACTGCTCACTGTGTGCGCTCTTGTGGCGTTGTTTTAGGCAGAAACAGTTGTCTGATTTTCAGACAACTCCGCACCCAGAAATTTACAATAGAACTGTATATATTCCGGCCGTTTTCCCCGTCAAACACGGGTACCCGTCGGATACCCGCAGGGCCCCTGACCCGTTGTAGGACTCTGATACAGACTACTTGATCATCACCTTGATATCCAGATCCATATATTGAGCTGACCTCTACATCTGATTCCCAGATGATGCCTTGTTAGGGCAACCACACTAATAGAATCCCTTTTATGCCCATCAATATTAAGCCCGCATCTGGGAATCCCCATACAATATAATCCCTTTTGTGCCATCAATATTAAGACCATATGTGGGAATGCCCATATATGGACATACTGTATTGTCATTTGAACAGTTAAACGTAAACAACCAACCGCAACTAGAAACACACTTGAAAATTAATTCTGTCCTGCGTGAATTCCGTCCTGGGCGAGGTCGCTTTTCGCCCTTAGGCATCTTACTGGTATACAACATACTACTGGATTCTCAGCACGTACACATACATGAAAACAATAACATGCTGTACAGTATTCGTTTCCTTCCCTAGACCAGACATACAGTATTTGTACTTTACTCAGTATTTCACCATACTTACTTCTACTCCCACTCCACTACACCACTACAGATCCATATATTGTCCTTTTACTCCACTACTTAAGTAAGTTACTAGTTAGTTGTTTGTAGATTTTGATTCTTATTACAAAACATACACGACTACTCTACTACTTCAGCCCTATATGCATTTGAAAATAGCCATAATACACAGACATATTACACAACTCTGATTACCTTTGTTAATGTTGCTAACACAGGCTTTATTTTGTCTTGTCTACGTCAGGAGAATGTTTCGTCTGGAGCAGAGAACGTCAGCTTTTTGTACGACAGACCGGCCTTTCAAAGGATCCTAGAGCTGCGAGGATGTTTTCTGGACAGAAGCAAACACTTTGTGGACGGACTGTTTTTCCGATGTTGGATAACGTACAGAACAACTTTCGTGGACAGACTGCCTTTTTTACAAGGAGTTTTTATTTTACCTTTTGGAGTTTTTGATTTTTGTGGACTACCTTCTGCCTGGAGACTTGACATTTAGTAATTGGTTTTCATGATGGAAATAAGAACATTATGATGGTGTGTAACAAGGCCTAGTCTTTGGCACAAATCAATATTCACTGCATTGTACCTCACTGCAAATTAGGGATGGGACAATATGACAATTTAATATCACGATTATTGTGACCAAAGAAATTAACATATCCCCAACAGCCATTATCCTGGGGCGGAACATTTGCCCAAAAAATAGCAGATCTGCAAGCTCACAACGCAACGCGACACGTTGTGAGCTTGTAGATCGGCTATTTTTTGGCAAAGAGATTTGGTAGAGAGTGAAAAAAAGACTATCAAGGATATATTATAAGTACGTTTTATCAATTATAGAAGGTTTAAATGGTACCGGATATGAAGCTTGGCAAATAAAAGGTGAATTGATCCCAGTGCATGACAGAGCACAATATCACGATAAATTAAATTTCCACAATGTGATTATCGTGAGAGCTTTTTATCACGATAAACGATAATATCATGTATCGTCCCATCCCTACTGCAAATGTTTTCTAAATCTAAAAAAAAAACAGTAATGGTGTGGTTACAATGGTGTGTAAAAAAAACAAATCATGATGGGAAAATGTTTGAACCATGGTAGACCATACGATACATGGACGATATTAGTTAATTGATGGTGATACGATCAGTGGTGCTTTGTTTTTTCTTCTTTTCAGGGCATTTTTTTGACGTCACGTGCATGCGTGCAAGAATGATGTTTTCTAGTCTAAGGGTGCCCTCACACCAAAGTACCTATGAGAGTGGAATCCGCGTTCCGCCAATGCATTTCAATGAGAGTGAAGCGGTTTCATGCCAGCAGAGGATTTCTGCAAAAAACGCTCCCTTCTCATGGAAATGCATTGGCAGAACGCGGATTCCACTCTCATAGGTACTTTGGTGTGTGGGCACCCTTAATTGCATTTCCATATTGTTACTTAAGATTTTATTTTCTAGTTTCATTTAATTCAATTAGAAAATGGTATATTTTTGTGTGTTGTGTAAGAAATAAATATGCCGTTAGGCTAACTCTGATCACTGTGTGTCGTCTCAATCTGAACAGGACAATGCATCAGGACCCCCATAACTGAGAATGTACACATGGGACCAAATTGACCTGTATGGGTCCATTTGGTTCCATTCGTACACTCAGAGTTAATTGACCAAATGGGAAATTAAATGGTCATTATTGGCTTCTACACATGTGTTGATACTGCATACAGGGTTAGGGTGAATAAATCCAAGTCATGAAAAACACAATATATTAAATGTTCATCTAAACAGCTGTTGTGTTGTGAGTGAAGTGAGTTTTAAAAGAGGACAGCCTTTAATACACAGTGTAATACTGTGTAATAATAGCCTATTACACAAAGGTGACAGAAACACAATGATTCCCTGGCAGCATCTCCATGACAGCTTCATCTGCTCCAGCTCTTGTGCTGTGCCAGGTGGTTTTGGGCCTCCCAGGTTTTCTTTTGCCTGGTGGTGTCCATCTCAAGGTGAGCTTTGATGTTGTCCTGCACCATTCTAGGCACATGTCCCAGGCATCTCATGCGGCTGTGTTATTTCCTTGGTGATGCTCTGACTCCCATTTCATTTAAAATCTTTTACAGTTCATTGTTTGAGATTTGATTAGGCCAAAAGTCCTGGCATATTTGTTATGGGCATCTATTATGGAAAACCCTTCCATTTTCCTGCTGTTTGTTTTCACCACTCTCCAGCTTTCAGAACCATACTGGGAAAAGGCAGGACCATAAGTTCTTTTAGTTATTTTATAATCCAATTAAGTTTAGATTAAAGTAATTCTTGTGTTTCAGGTTCAACGGTAAATATTGCAAAATATGTCCTCAGCCCCTTTAATACTGTAACTAATCACTCTTTCTTTTCCAGGCAACCAGAACGTAAGTATCTTAATTCCCCAGGTAAACAGGTGAGTATATTAATTATTTAGCTTAGCAGGTAAGGTGAGTATACTTCAAAAACAGGTACCAGGTAAGTATAAACAAAGTGACTACTTCTGTAAATACCCAGAACTCAATGTCCACTCAGGCAAGTATATAAAAAATAATATTCTTTACTTAGACAAACATAAAATACAGACAACATGAATTGGCGTTTCAAAAATATCAAACAATATATGGGTTCACAGCCCTAGTGATCCAACACACTTCAGAACAATACCCTTTGGTATTATTTCACTTTTCAAAATAGAAAACAAAAAAAACTGTTGACAGCCCTAGTTGTCACAACAAATAACCAACCAGAAAAATACCCTTCTGTATTATTTCAATTGGCTTTAACCAAAAGTACCCTTTTAAATCAGGCCTATTCTAAATTAACCTTTATAGGAATGCTCAGTTAACACCTTTTGATCCTAAATTAAGCCTATTTAGATCCTAAATTAACCCTAATTAATCCTAAATATCTAAACCCCTTTAGAATATAGAACCCGGTGGATTACCTTTTAATTCAAACCAAAAATACTTGTTCAAAGAACAATAAACCTCAAAAATAGACACTTAATGTGGGCCCACACACATTCACACCTCACACCCTAATGAACTGCAGTTCAGAATTAAACCCAACCCCTCGTTGCAGGCCTGTTACAATGCTCGGGTACGTTGTGGCCAGGATGGCCCCTTCACTCTCCAGAGCAGGGAAACATAACACAAGGTACCTTGATATGACGAGTGTTTGTAGATGATGATGAAACAGTTAACAGCCCTCTCTAGCAGCGCACCTCCGTCCCGACGTCCAAACAGGGAGAAACAGCAGGGGCAGAATGTCCAAAGCACCTGAACATGCCAGTTCACTGCTTAAACGACTCTCCTCTCTGATCCCGACGTTTAGTAGAGACTTCTTGGTTCTTTTTAGCTCCACACTGTCCCTCTGCACTAGAAAGACTTGACGCTAAAAAGTCACTAGCCCTTGCTGGTTTAGCAAACACTGTTAATCACCTCACTTGTAGAATATCACGGTGTAAACGTCTGTCTGACGTTCAGTCCACTTCCACACGTGAATACTGTAATTTATCTTAAGCTGTCGTGCAGACACACTAACAAACTACAGTCCAACACTTAGTTAAATATAAAGTTACAAACTTTAGTCACAGAGCAAACTGACACAGCCTCTGTACACGTAAGCATGTATCTTGGCCTCAATGTCTATAGCTGCCAAACTGTTTGTTGACATTGTGACATCATATCACCTCATTAAAGATCACTGCTCACTGTGTGCGCTCTTGTGGCGTTGTTTTAGGCAGAAACAGTTGTCTGATTTTCAGACAACTCCGCACCCAGAAATTTACAATAGAACTGTATATATTCCGGCCGTTTTCCCCGTCAAACACGGGTACCCGTCGGATACCCGCAGGGCCCCTGACCCGTTGTAGGACTCTGATACAGACTACTTGATCATCACCTTGATATCCAGATCCATATATTGAGCTGACCTCTACATCTGATTCCCAGATGATGCCTTGTTAGGGCAACCACACTAATAGAATCCCTTTTATGCCCATCAATATTAAGCCCGCATCTGGGAATCCCCATACAATATAATCCCTTTTGTGCCATCAATATTAAGACCATATGTGGGAATGCCCATATATGGACATACTGTATTGTCATTTGAACAGTTAAACGTAAACAACCAACCGCAACTAGAAACACACTTGAAAATTAATTCTGTCCTGCGTGAATTCCGTCCTGGGCGAGGTCGCTTTTCGCCCTTAGGCATCTTACTGGTATACAACATACTACTGGATTCTCAGCACGTACACATACATGAAAACAATAACATGCTGTACAGTATTCGTTTCCTTCCCTAGACCAGACATACAGTATTTGTACTTTACTCAGTATTTCACCATACTTACTTCTACTCCCACTCCACTACACCACTACAGATCCATATATTGTCCTTTTACTCCACTACTTAAGTAAGTTACTAGTTAGTTGTTTGTAGATTTTGATTCTTATTACAAAACATACACGACTACTCTACTACTTCAGCCCTATATGCATTTGAAAATAGCCATAATACACAGACATATTACACAACTCTGATTACCTTTGTTAATGTTGCTAACACAGGCTTTATTTTGTCTTGTCTACGTCAGGAGAATGTTTCGTCTGGAGCAGAGAACGTCAGCTTTTTGTACGACAGACCGGCCTTTCAAAGGATCCTAGAGCTGCGAGGATGTTTTCTGGACAGAAGCAAACACTTTGTGGACGGACTGTTTTTCCGATGTTGGATAACGTACAGAACAACTTTCGTGGACAGACTGCCTTTTTTACAAGGAGTTTTTATTTTACCTTTTGGAGTTTTTGATTTTTGTGGACTACCTTCTGCCTGGAGACTTGACATTTAGTAATTGGTTTTCATGATGGAAATAAGAACATTATGATGGTGTGTAACAAGGCCTAGTCTTTGGCACAAATCAATATTCACTGCATTGTACCTCACTGCAAATTAGGGATGGGACAATATGACAATTTAATATCACGATTATTGTGACCAAAGAAATTAACATATCCCCAACAGCCATTATCCTGGGGCGGAACATTTGCCCAAAAAATAGCAGATCTGCAAGCTCACAACGCAACGCGACACGTTGTGAGCTTGTAGATCGGCTATTTTTTGGCAAAGAGATTTGGTAGAGAGTGAAAAAAAGACTATCAAGGATATATTATAAGTACGTTTTATCAATTATAGAAGGTTTAAATGGTACCGGATATGAAGCTTGGCAAATAAAAGGTGAATTGATCCCAGTGCATGACAGAGCACAATATCACGATAAATTAAATTTCCACAATGTGATTATCGTGAGAGCTTTTTATCACGATAAACGATAATATCATGTATCGTCCCATCCCTACTGCAAATGTTTTCTAAATCTAAAAAAAAAACAGTAATGGTGTGGTTACAATGGTGTGTAAAAAAAACAAATCATGATGGGAAAATGTTTGAACCATGGTAGACCATACGATACATGGACGATATTAGTTAATTGATGGTGATACGATCAGTGGTGCTTTGTTTTTTCTTCTTTTCAGGGCATTTTTTTGACGTCACGTGCATGCGTGCAAGAATGATGTTTTCTAGTCTAAGGGTGCCCTCACACCAAAGTACCTATGAGAGTGGAATCCGCGTTCCGCCAATGCATTTCAATGAGAGTGAAGCGGTTTCATGCCAGCAGAGGATTTCTGCAAAAAACGCTCCCTTCTCATGGAAATGCATTGGCAGAACGCGGATTCCACTCTCATAGGTACTTTGGTGTGTGGGCACCCTTAATTGCATTTCCATATTGTTACTTAAGATTTTATTTTCTAGTTTCATTTAATTCAATTAGAAAATGGTATATTTTTGTGTGTTGTGTAAGAAATAAATATGCCGTTAGGCTAACTCTGATCACTGTGTGTCGTCTCAATCTGAACAGGACAATGCATCAGGACCCCCATAACTGAGAATGTACACATGGGACCAAATTGACCTGTATGGGTCCATTTGGTTCCATTCGTACACTCAGAGTTAATTGACCAAATGGGAAATTAAATGGTCATTATTGGCTTCTACACATGTGTTGATACTGCATACAGGGTTAGGGTGAATAAATCCAAGTCATGAAAAACACAATATATTAAATGTTCATCTAAACAGCTGTTGTGTTGTGAGTGAAGTGAGTTTTAAAAGAGGACAGCCTTTAATACACAGTGTAATACTGTGTAATAATAGCCTATTACACAAAGGTGACAGAAACACAATGATTCCCTGGCAGCATCTCCATGACAGCTTCATCTGCTCCAGCTCTTGTGCTGTGCCAGGTGGTTTTGGGCCTCCCAGGTTTTCTTTTGCCTGGTGGTGTCCATCTCAAGGTGAGCTTTGATGTTGTCCTGCACCATTCTAGGCACATGTCCCAGGCATCTCATGCGGCTGTGTTATTTCCTTGGTGATGCTCTGACTCCCATTTCATTTAAAATCTTTTACAGTTCATTGTTTGAGATTTGATTAGGCCAAAAGTCCTGGCATATTTGTTATGGGCATCTATTATGGAAAACCCTTCCATTTTCCTGCTGTTTGTTTTCACCACTCTCCAGCTTTCAGAACCATACTGGGAAAAGGCAGGACCATAAGTTCTTTTAGTTATTTTATAATCCAATTAAGTTTAGATTAAAGTAATTCTTGTGTTTCAGGTTCAACGGTAAATATTGCAAAATATGTCCTCAGCCCCTTTAATACTGTAACTAATCACTCTTTCTTTTCCAGGCAACCAGAACGTAAGTATCTTAATTCCCCAGGTAAACAGGTGAGTATATTAATTATTTAGCTTAGCAGGTAAGGTGAGTATACTTCAAAAACAGGTACCAGGTAAGTATAAACAAAGTGACTACTTCTGTAAATACCCAGAACTCAATGTCCACTCAGGCAAGTATATAAAAAATAATATTCTTTACTTAGACAAACATAAAATACAGACAACATGAATTGGCGTTTCAAAAATATCAAACAATATATGGGTTCACAGCCCTAGTGATCCAACACACTTCAGAACAATACCCTTTGGTATTATTTCACTTTTCAAAATAGAAAACAAAAAAAACTGTTGACAGCCCTAGTTGTCACAACAAATAACCAACCAGAAAAATACCCTTCTGTATTATTTCAATTGGCTTTAACCAAAAGTACCCTTTTAAATCAGGCCTATTCTAAATTAACCTTTATAGGAATGCTCAGTTAACACCTTTTGATCCTAAATTAAGCCTATTTAGATCCTAAATTAACCCTAATTAATCCTAAATATCTAAACCCCTTTAGAATATAGAACCCGGTGGATTACCTTTTAATTCAAACCAAAAATACTTGTTCAAAGAACAATAAACCTCAAAAATAGACACTTAATGTGGGCCCACACACATTCACACCTCACACCCTAATGAACTGCAGTTCAGAATTAAACCCAACCCCTCGTTGCAGGCCTGTTACAATGCTCGGGTACGTTGTGGCCAGGATGGCCCCTTCACTCTCCAGAGCAGGGAAACATAACACAAGGTACCTTGATATGACGAGTGTTTGTAGATGATGATGAAACAGTTAACAGCCCTCTCTAGCAGCGCACCTCCGTCCCGACGTCCAAACAGGGAGAAACAGCAGGGGCAGAATGTCCAAAGCACCTGAACATGCCAGTTCACTGCTTAAACGACTCTCCTCTCTGATCCCGACGTTTAGTAGAGACTTCTTGGTTCTTTTTAGCTCCACACTGTCCCTCTGCACTAGAAAGACTTGACGCTAAAAAGTCACTAGCCCTTGCTGGTTTAGCAAACACTGTTAATCACCTCACTTGTAGAATATCACGGTGTAAACGTCTGTCTGACGTTCAGTCCACTTCCACACGTGAATACTGTAATTTATCTTAAGCTGTCGTGCAGACACACTAACAAACTACAGTCCAACACTTAGTTAAATATAAAGTTACAAACTTTAGTCACAGAGCAAACTGACACAGCCTCTGTGCTCCTCCATTCTTCTCTCTCTCTCCTTGATTGGACCCACCCGCACCTGTTCACTCACTCACTCACTCCTGGCTCTAAACCACCCATCACCACATTCACCAATCACACAAGGTAACCAATAATTGAAACCAATAATGACATCATCCTAACTTACTGTAGGCTTTTTACTTTACCCAAAAATAAGTCACCTTTCAAAATAAAAGCACCAGTCACTGAGACTGAATAAACACAGTTCCACCATATTATTTTACCCATTAAATATCCACCGGGTTACACCCTCCCCCTTCTAAATGTCTGAATGCCCTCATTCAACTTAAAAGGTTTTGAGTAACGTAACCCCTAAAGGTAGTTCAGCATTATTTACTTTTGCCTATTTTAATAGTGACACCTCTGTGTACTATGGTAATAGGTTGATCTCTGGCCTTGCCGGGTTCATCGTAGGTCAGTCTTACGATTGGCTTCACTCTTCTCTTCGTCACAGGCGGTGGTTCAGGAATGTCGCTCTCCTCAGCACTGCTGACTGAATCTTCTTCCTCTTCAGACTCTGCTTCCGAATCATCAGGAGCTGTGTCCTGGCCCTCCTCTTCGCCAAGGTTCTCATCCTCTTCTGCACTGTGGTCATCCTCTTCTGCACTGTGGTCATTTTCTTCTGCTGCATCCTCCATTACAGCGTGAGGCTCCTCTTCACCAAGTTCCTCTTCATCGACGACAGTAGGCCCATTCACAGACGACCTCTTTTGCAGGAGCCCCTCCAAGTAGGTTCTGTAAGGTCTATGTGGCCTCTCAATCTCGAACTCAGAGTCCGTCGACACTTGGTCGTCTTCCTGTTCACAGGCATGGTGAGGTGATACAGTGTGCAGGTTCTTCCTGGTTTCTGCTCTAGTCCTAGGTCTCACAGGTAAGTTGGGTTCACTGTCCGCCCTTGGCATCCTCACGAGTTGACCAATGGGTAAGAGATGGTCTCTATGCAGTGTTTTTATGCCTCCGTTTCCCTCCTCAGGTTTCAGTCGGTAGACAGGTAAGTTAGGCATTCTCCCTATCACCACATAAGGAACTGGACTCCAACGGCTTTGAAGTTTGTGCTTCCCTCTTAGTCCCAGGTTCTTCAGTAACACTCTGTCACCTGGTTCCAAAGTCTGGAAGATGACTCTTTTGTCATAGGACCTTTTATTTCGCTGGTGGGTCTGATCTGCTGTGGCAGAAGCTAACTTGAAAGCTCTTTGCAGGTCTTCCTTCAGCTTTGACACATACTTCGAGTGATGACCCCCATTGGTTCCATCAGGAGACGTCCCAAAACATACATCTACAGGGAGTCTAGCTTCTCTGCCGAACATCAGAAAGTACGGCGAGTATCCCGTTGCGTCACATTTGGTGCTGTTGTAGGCATGTACCAAATACGGAACATGTTGGCTCCACTGCCGTCTCTTCTCTTGACTCAGAGTGCCTAACATTGACAGTAGGGTTCTGTTAAATCTCTCAGGCTGAGGATCTCCTTGAGGATGGTATGGGGTCGTTCGGGACTTACGAATCCCCATCATCTTCAGCATCTCCCGTATCAGCTGACTCTCGAAGTCCCGCCCCTGGTCTGAGTGGATCCTGGACGGAAGACCATAATGGACGAAGTACTTCTCTACCAGTATCTTGGCAACGGTGAGTGCCTTCTGATTTCGGGCTGGAAATGCCTGGGCATATCGTGTAAAATGGTCTGTAACCACTAACACATTGCTTATTCCCTTGGAGTCTGGCTCCATGCTGAGAAAATCAATGCAGACCAAGTCCATTGGCCCATGGCTCTTGATCTGGTGCAGCTCAGCAGCTCTCTGACAAGGACTTTTGCGAGTGACGCAGTAGCCACAGTTTTTGACATACTGCTCTGTGTCTAAGGCCATCTTCGGCCAGTAAAACCTGGTCCTCAGAAGATCAATGGTTCTCTCGATTCCCAGATGACCCAGATCATCATGCAGGGACTTGAGTACTGTTTCTCTGAATTCGACTGGCAGTACAAGTTGAGAGACCTCTTCTCCTGATGGTCGTTTACTTAGACGATGGAGTAGACCGTCCTTCATCGCCAGCTTTCCAATCTGGTGTTTTATCAAACCAACCTCTGGATTTGATTCAGCTCCTTCAGGCCATCTTCCATGCTTCACAGCCTTTATGGTTGGCCCAATGACTGCGTCATTGTTCTGGGCAGCTATCAACTCTGGCCGGGACATTTGGCCTAAAGCGCTGACATCTAAGCGAGTGGGAAAGGCATAAATGTCTGGAACACATTCAGGAGGCGCTCCTAGTTGTTCCACAACTGGAGACTTCTGGGTCTTTACTCGCTTACAGATGGACTTAACTCCTGTTTGGGATATGTTCTCCCATTCTTGTACGTTCTCTTCCCCAGGTATCTGTCTTGACAGCAGGTCTGCGTCGATATTGTTCCTGCCGGGTCTGTACAGGATATCAAACTCATAGGCTGAAAGGGCAGCTAGCCAGCGATGCCCATGAGCGTTGAGCTTGGCTGTCGTCAGGACGTAAGTGAGGGGGTTATTGTCAGTACGTACTGTAAATCTTGCCCCATACAGGTAATCGTGGAATTTGTCCACGACCGCCCACTTGAGTGCCAGGAACTCCAGTTGGTGAATGGGATAGTTCTTCTCGGATGAACTCAGCTTCCGGCTTGCGAACGCCACAGGCCTCAACCCTTCAGGGTACTCCTGATAAAGGACGGCACCTAACCCGGTTAGACTGGCGTCGACATGTAGTACATATGGCTTGTTGGGGTCAGCAAACGCCAGTACTGGGGCATGGGTAAGGCACTGGATGATCTGATGGAAGGCCACCGTACACTTTTGGTCCCATCTCTCACCAAATGGTTCGGACTCTTTCAGGTAAGTTTTATTCGGGTCTTTCTCCCATTTCTTGCCATGTTGTGCAGGAGCGTAGCCTTTGGTCAGCTCTGTCAGTGGTCTGACAATCGACGAGTAGTTAGCTATAAACCTGCGGTAATAACCACAGAAGCCTAAGAAACTTCTTAAAGTCTTCAGGTCTGTGGGCTGGGGCCAAGTGGTGACAGCCTCGATCTTAGCTGGATCGGTTGCTATTCCATTCGCAGATACAATGTGTCCCACATACTTGACCTCTGTTTGGCAGAATTGACACTTGTCAATGGAGATTTTTAGGCCAACCTCTCGGAGTCGGTCCAACACCTTCAGGAGTCTCTCTTCATGTTCCTCCAAGGTTCTTCCAAAGATTATCAAATCATCTAAGTAGACCAGCACTTGAAGGAGGTTCATGTCACCGACTGCTTTCTCCATCAAACGCTGGAAAGTCGCTGGGGCTCCCGTTATGCCCTGGGGCATCCTGTCAAACTCGTAAAACCCCAGTGGACAGATGAAAGCGGTCTTTTCTTTATCTGCTTCTTTCATTGCGATTTGATAGTAGCCACTCCTCAAATCCAGCACA
Source organism: Nannobrachium achirus (assembly GCF_963921795.1). NCBI lineage: Eukaryota > Metazoa > Chordata > Actinopteri > Myctophiformes > Myctophidae > Nannobrachium > Nannobrachium achirus. The sequence continues at coordinate 38,191,023 of NC_137822.1, read as the reverse complement.
CTGAACCACTGGCTTCCTGACAAGCAATCCAAAGCATCGTCAATGCGCGGGGTCGTGTATTGATCGGGAATGGTCCTGCTGTTCAGAGTACGGTAGTCGATACACATTCGAACCTTTCCATTTTTCTTCCTAGCGATCACTATGGGTGATGCGTAGGGGCTTCTAGACTCCTTGATAATGCCAGTAGCTACCAGCTCCTGGAGGTGTCTCCTTACATCATCAATGTCAGCTGGAGCAAGGCGTCGAGACCGTTCTCTGAAAGGTCGATCGTCAAAAAGCCTGATGCTATGCTCCACGGCTTTGGCTAGACCCACGTCCCATTCGTGCAGGGAGAAAGCATCAGCTCGTTGCAGCAGCTTCTCGCGTAGCCTCTCCTTCCACTTCTCTGATAAGGGTGAGTCACCGAAGTCGATTTTGCTTACATCAAACCCCTCTGAGGTTAGTGCAGTTTTTAGACACGGATGTGACTACATCAGTAGTGTACAGGTAACCCAGGATGGTTCCAACTGGTATCACAGCTTCTCTCAGTGACTCGTTCTGCAGCCTGACTGCGAGCTGACTGGTGTCAATTGCATAACAGGGTACTACCATGGGATCTAGTAGCACACCTGCGGGGAGTGGGTTTGTAGGTGATACATCCAGCATCAGGATTTCTTTATCCACTGGCTTATCAAACTCCACGCAGCAACTGACATTACAGCTTACTCCAGGGGACACAGTAAGTGAGCCGGGACCAAGCCACTTCACACACCCAACTTCATCTTCATCAGGTAGTTCACTGGTGCTTGTCTCGTGCTCCTCAGCAGTCAGTGTTTGAGCACTGTGCACTCCAGCGGTTACTGGGCACAGCCTGGCTAAACGCTTGGGCAGACTTGCCTTAGCATTTGTCCCAACAATTATTGGGGTTTGATCAGGGCCTCTTGGTGTGGGGCAGATCAGTGCCAGGACAGAAATGGTTGCTGGTGTGCCGGTCACTTTCTGTGGGAATTCCATGTCAACCACAACATAGCCTCTATAGGGGTAACTTGAGTCTCCTAGGCCCCATATGTCCAGGCCTCCTACTGGATAGATAGGGACGTCTGACATATGTTCTTTGTACCATCCCTCGAAGATTATGGTTACCTGAGAACCACTGTCTAACAGAGCATTGCACAGGTGTCCGTTCACCTTCTTGGAGTTAAGTTTTCGCTCCAACCTTCTCACTTGTTTTCTTGGCTGCCACGTCAGGGTCAGTACAGCTTTCTTGTGTTGGCCCTGTAGAGCTGACAGACATGTTCTCTTCCCTCTCTTCTACTTTTAGAGGGGTCTTGGTTGTCATTGTGGCAAACATTGACTTGAGCTCCTTGATTTCAGCTCGTAAACTTTGAATCTCAGACTGTTTGCTTTCTCCATCTTGCTTAGCGTGGACTGCATGCACAGATGGGTTCAACCGGTTTCTGGAGGCTTCGTACTCTTCCTCCATCCGAATCTCACTGAGTAGTTCTAGGAAGGTAGGGGGTTTGTCCTTTCTTTCTCTTAGTCTGAGCTGGATTAACATCAGATCAGCTTTGACAGCGCCACGCAGTAGCTGCTCTACTCGTGCTCGATCCATGCTTTTGCCTGGCAAGCCACCTCTCTGGACCACTTTAGTCAATGACCGCTCTAGTCTCCTCAGGAAATCGGACAGCTTTTCTCCTTGTTGCTGCTGCATCAAGCGAAAGGAGAAATACAGGTCCTCTCCTGATTCGGCTGTCCCGAATGCACTTTCAAGAGCTTCTATGCAACCCTCTGGGCTGACATCGGGGTCAGACAACCGCACGGCTTTGACAATCTCCAAAGCGGGTCCTTTTAGGCTTTCCACAATCCTTCTCCTTTTTTCTTTTGCATGGCAGTCGCTCTCTTCTACCATCAAGTTTGCTTGTTCTACCCAATGATCAAAGGGCTCTTCAGTGGCTGGAGTTGGTATTATGCCTGAAAAGATACGCAGACGACGATAGCCACCACTCTCTGATTGGGGTTTGGCTGTCTTGTCAAGCAGATCTCCAACAGCACGTAGGATGGCTTCAGTGGGTGACTGTGGTGTGGCTTTGCCAGTCAGTAATGCCTGTACGTCCTCCTGTGTCTTGCCCTCTGCCTGCAGCAAGGCAGTCAATTTACTATTGAAATCTTCAGCTGCAGCAGTGGTTTCCCTCCAAGCGACTACAGTCCACGACTCCAGTCCTTTGCCAGGTGACACTTCAGAAGGGACTTTGTCAGCATCTACCATCACTCTGGTCTCACACAGCACCTTTAATACACCTTTCTCGTCACTGAACATCCTGCGTCTTACTTTCACTTTTCCCAGTATTTTGTCAAGAGTTTCTTCTAGATCAGAAAGTTCAATATCTTCTTTTGTTGGGATTATGACCATCAGTGCGTAGTCAATATCCACGAGTTCAGTTTGGCACCAACTCTTCAGCTCACCGGCTAGTGTAGCAGACATGGCCATCTTGTTTGAATTTGGGATTTTCAATCCAAAACTTTAAATTTAGAGCTGTACACAGAGGTGTGTTGTCTAAACGGCTGTTTTTTTTTTCTATTTAGCTGAAAACACAAGAACACTATCTCAGTAGTGCCTCCATTTTATGTAGCGCTCCTGCCCCTACTGGTGGGAAAAGGCAGGACCATAAGTTCTTTTAGTTATTTTATAATCCAATTAAGTTTAGATTAAAGTAATTCTTGTGTTTCAGGTTCAACGGTAAATATTGCAAAATATGTCCTCAGCCCCTTTAATACTGTAACTAATCACTCTTTCTTTTCCAGGCAACCAGAACGTAAGTATCTTAATTCCCCAGGTAAACAGGTGAGTATATTAATTATTTAGCTTAGCAGGTAAGGTGAGTATACTTCAAAAACAGGTACCAGGTAAGTATAAACAAAGTGACTACTTCTGTAAATACCCAGAACTCAATGTCCACTCAGGCAAGTATATAAAAAATAATATTCTTTACTTAGACAAACATAAAATACAGACAACATGAATTGGCGTTTCAAAAATATCAAACAATATATGGGTTCACAGCCCTAGTGATCCAACACACTTCAGAACAATACCCTTTGGTATTATTTCACTTTTCAAAATAGAAAACAAAAAAAACTGTTGACAGCCCTAGTTGTCACAACAAATAACCAACCAGAAAAATACCCTTCTGTATTATTTCAATTGGCTTTAACCAAAAGTACCCTTTTAAATCAGGCCTATTCTAAATTAACCTTTATAGGAATGCTCAGTTAACACCTTTTGATCCTAAATTAAGCCTATTTAGATCCTAAATTAACCCTAATTAATCCTAAATATCTAAACCCCTTTAGAATATAGAACCCGGTGGATTACCTTTTAATTCAAACCAAAAATACTTGTTCAAAGAACAATAAACCTCAAAAATAGACACTTAATGTGGGCCCACACACATTCACACCTCACACCCTAATGAACTGCAGTTCAGAATTAAACCCAACCCCTCGTTGCAGGCCTGTTACAATGCTCGGGTACGTTGTGGCCAGGATGGCCCCTTCACTCTCCAGAGCAGGGAAACATAACACAAGGTACCTTGATATGACGAGTGTTTGTAGATGATGATGAAACAGTTAACAGCCCTCTCTAGCAGCGCACCTCCGTCCCGACGTCCAAACAGGGAGAAACAGCAGGGGCAGAATGTCCAAAGCACCTGAACATGCCAGTTCACTGCTTAAACGACTCTCCTCTCTGATCCCGACGTTTAGTAGAGACTTCTTGGTTCTTTTTAGCTCCACACTGTCCCTCTGCACTAGAAAGACTTGACGCTAAAAAGTCACTAGCCCTTGCTGGTTTAGCAAACACTGTTAATCACCTCACTTGTAGAATATCACGGTGTAAACGTCTGTCTGACGTTCAGTCCACTTCCACACGTGAATACTGTAATTTATCTTAAGCTGTCGTGCAGACACACTAACAAACTACAGTCCAACACTTAGTTAAATATAAAGTTACAAACTTTAGTCACAGAGCAAACTGACACAGCCTCTGTGCTCCTCCATTCTTCTCTCTCTCTCCTTGATTGGACCCACCCGCACCTGTTCACTCACTCACTCACTCCTGGCTCTAAACCACCCATCACCACATTCACCAATCACACAAGGTAACCAATAATTGAAACCAATAATGACATCATCCTAACTTACTGTAGGCTTTTTACTTTACCCAAAAATAAGTCACCTTTCAAAATAAAAGCACCAGTCACTGAGACTGAATAAACACAGTTCCACCATATTATTTTACCCATTAAATATCCACCGGGTTACACCAAGATACATGCTTACGTGTGAACGTACAACATGTGCCCGTTTTCAAAGTTAACTGCGACCTATGGTCGCAATAATACATACCTTTCATTATGACAGCTCATTCAGAGCATAAGCACGAGTTGAAAGAATTCCAGCCTTGGTTCATCCATCCTATTGGGTGTGGAGCATCTTTTATCCTCTCATGATGATGTCCAATTTGTCCTCTTTGTCCTGGCAGCGGGATTAGCCTGTGAGGGAAATAATATTAACCCCATTATACTTTTAAATCAAGTGATGAAATAGTTCCTAGTAGAATCTCCAGTCTCTCAGTCAACAGAGCTTTATCCCAAATGTTTTGGACTGCATCTCTGTATGGTATGATATGTTTGACTGATGAATTGAGTACAATGGACCAATGGACCAAAATGGATACACAATAAGCCCCTGGGGCTTATTGTGTTAATATTTTAGGATAGCATTTGACTCTACTGTTATTGATATGGGTAGTGGTTGATTCATTCAATCAACCACCACAAGAAAGCCTTTTTGCCTTTAGTGTTGTGCAAACAAACATTATAAATCAAATGGCAGATACAATAAATTAATGTTTTCAAGGAACCTAAATTGACTTATATTAGCCTGCAGAAACCCATTTGAAAAGATGTGCCAGGTGTCAGGTGAGCAGTGATTCTCAAACATTTTGATTTCAAGGACCCCCAGTATGACATGGACCCCATCTAATGGCAATTCTATCTCTGAGACCCCCATTTATTTTGTAAAATCAGTAAACGTAACTCTAAGAGTGTACAAATGCAACCATCTGTACACTCCCTGAGTTACGGACGCGTAGGGTCCATTTGGTTCCATTTAGACACTCTCAGAGTTACAGACCTGTAAGGGTCCATTTGGTTCCATTTGTACACTCTCAGAGTTACAGACCTGTAAGGGTCCATTTGGTTCCATTTGTACACTCTCAGAGTTACAGACCTGTAAGGGTCCATTTGGTTCCATTTGTAGATTTTGTGCACTCCCTGAGTTACAGACCCAAAGGGTCCATTTGCTTCCTAATTATCTTTTAGTTGTGGACCCCCTGGAACTCCCTCAAAGACCCCTGGCCCTGGGGGTCCCCGGACCCCACTTTGAGAACCAATAAATATAAATGACTACAACACTATACAGATGTGTTGCTGCTGTTGTTTCAGACCCAGGTCCATTAGGTTAATAATCATTAGCTGGGGACCCCCTGGAACTCCTCCAAGGACCGCTGGGGGTCCCCAGACCCTACTTTGAGAACCAATGAAAATAAATGACTAGCCTAATACACAAATATAGATATTCTTGGTGCTGTTGTTTCAGGGTCCATTTGGTTCCTAATTATCATTTAGCTGGGGACCCCCTGGAACTTCCTCGGAGACCCCTGGCCCTGGGGGTCCCCGGACCCCACTTTGAGAACCAATGAATATAAATAAATAGGTTGCTGTTACTGTTAGCTTAGCTTGTTTTTAGCTTGCTAAGGGAAGGCTATTTGTCAGAAGACAATCTGTTTAAACTCACAGACCCACTAAGCACTAACATGTTGACAACTACCCCTCGTTTAGTGGTGGTGCAAAATGTAACAATGGGAAAGTAAAATAGCTTACCTTAATGAGTTGTTGTTGTTGTTGTCAGCACGTCCGGACAGCTACTATAATAGTCCATAGGGAGTAAACAGGCATGAGCAATGGAGCACAGAACAACTTAATGGTGGGAAAAAGTACTCACATATTTTACTTTTTAGTAAAAGGATCAATACTGCAATATAAAAATATTCTGTTACAAGTAGTAAAAGTCCGAAATTCAATAGGTAGGCCTACTTGAGTAAAAATACAAAAAGTATTGGCATGAAAGTGTTAGCCTACTTAAAGTACCAAAAGTAAAAGTACTCATAATGCAGAATGTCCCATTTACAGGTGTGAAGTACTTTTACTCAAGTACTGTACTTAAGTCAAATTTAGGTATTTGCATTTTACTTGAGTATGTCCCATTTCTAATACTTTTACTTCTACTCAACTACTCTCAGAGGCAAATATGGTACTTTTACTCCTCTACAATTATTTTGAAACTTTAGTTACTATTTACTTTGCTGATATTAATTATAATATTAAAGAATACAAAAAACACTTAAGCCCTCAGCTATTTGAAAATTGCCGATCTACAACCTTGTAGCAGTATATTAATACTTTTACTCAAGTACTCATGTGGACGCGCCAGGCGTATTACTGCCCTCTACTGGTCTAGGCTGTCTCCACCTTAGCCAATGTTGCTATGGCAACAGTCTCCGTGCTCTGCCGCTGGCCGCGTCTGCAATGGAGGAACTGAGCCTGCCTGGCTGCGTCTGCAATGGACGAGCTGGCTCAGCTGAGCCCACCCCCTGCCTCTCAAATAAACGCGGAAAGCTTAGTGCCAGAACGTCAAGGGTCTGACGCCAGGAGGATGAGAATGTGTTGCAGCCAGCAACAGGACCGTTTCCTTGAGATTCAGAGTCTTATGTACCCCGACCGCGCACCCATTAAACTTGAACCAGGATGTGACACAAAGTCGCGTTCACTGTCAGTTAAGAACGTCCTTAAACTCTATGAGGTTGTGCTGGAGACGTTGCATCACTTAATTGAGGAGGAGGACTACGAGAGAAGCATAAAAGCGGTCGTATTGTTTGAACAGATACAAACAAAGAAATTTGTTTTCCTTCTTGTCCTCTTTGCAAACCTGTTCAGTATGTCTGACAGTGCGAACAGCAGTCTGCAGTCTACCAACAAAAAGGTGTCAGACACTGTAGTTTTAATTGGAGCTCTCAAGAAATCCCTGTCAAATATGAGGTCAAAAGATAGCTGCCGCCACGGATATCTGAGCATCCTGGCAAAAACAAACGAGATATTGAAGTTTAATGACTTTGACAATTGGGACGTAGCTGTGCGAACTCGTAAATTTCAGATGCCCTCTTCCTGGGTTTGCGAAGTGACTAGTTCAGTGGGACGTCGAACGATAGTCAAGTGCGACGATGATTTGCGCACCATGTTAAACCAGATAGTAGACTATCAACTGAACGAGTTGAACGCCATGTTCCAAAATGACACGCATGGTTTCATGACATCAGCTGAACTTTTCCTGACAACACCCCGTGGCGATGATATAAAGGAAATGACAAATAGCCTAAATCTCTCTGGAAAGCTTTTGGGCCTAAGTGTCACAGAAGAAGAGCTTTCCCAATTTGTGCATAGAGGAAAGCAAGCCTTTGGGAGCCTAATCAGGGTTATGGACACATGTAAACAGGACGTTTTCCCAGGCATCCATTCTTTCCTAAAGGCGCTAGTTACGCTACCAATGACAAGATGCAACGTTCAACGCCTATGTTCTAGCGTCAAAAGAATACAAACGGCAAGCAGATCTATAGTGCTCAACAACCTGTGTCTCCTGGAGTTTGAGAGAGACCTGACCGAAGGTTTGGACCACGATGCAATTATCGAGATTTTCAAGAGCAAACCCGGTCGTCTCTGTATTCTACAGGCCTAATGAGTGCAGCATGCGGTCTTGCAGTTGCACTCTATAGAACATAATATGACCTGTAGTTTGTTTAACAAAAACAAACATTATAATTGCATTGGTTCTTTAAATGAACAAAGTGCCTTTTCAGCCTTCATTTATTTAGAATTTAAAGTGTGTAATTGAAGACATGGACCTCAGGAAGTAGAAACCGTGATGTTTTTGGCGCACCTGCTTTATATTCTTCCTTTATCATTATTTCTTTGTTACTTTTTTTATTATTGTGATACCAAGTGTAAGGAACCAAAACACTATGTTTACTATACTTGTATGCAAGATGAAACAATAAAACTCTTGAAACTTTAATCATGTGTCTTCACTGCCAAGTTTATAAGATTCTATACTGGATGTGTGCTTGAAATTTCAAAGTTTTGTGAAAATGTGACTTCGCATGTAGGGGCAGAAGATAATTTTCATAAAACCATAATTTGCTCTTGGAGGCTTAATTTCTTCCACATACAACATAATTCAAACAGCATCATCACCAACTGATTAATATGGGCTCCGGGGGCCACATTTTAAAGTTTCATAAAAACTTTGCATTTATGTATTTAGGGGCAGAAGATAATTTTCATAAAACTGTAATTTGCTCACGGAGGCTTAATTTCTTCCACATATAACATTTCTCCAATTGGGATTTTTAATATTGGTATAACCAATGCTTGAAAAGAGTTTTTCGTTCAAAGTAGCAATGAAGCGTAATCAAGGTTCAAAAGTTCTCTTCACAAATTTAAATGAAATAACACAATGAAGTAGGAACGCAGACACTTTGATTATGAATTTCAGATAATAAATAAAACAGTTCATGTTTATGTTACCAACCGCGTTTCACAAACAAGGTCAGAGAGAGAAGGCTGGCTGGGCACAGCACCAGGCACCCGGAACTGGTGGCAAGCAAACTGTCACTGTGGGAGCGAAGTTCAGCCAACCCAGGGCACTGCCTCACGACACTGCCACATGAGCCCACTGGAGCTAAAAACACTGCAGCGCTTAACACCCTGACAGGAGAGTGTGGGCAGTGATTCCTGAGTTGCTTGTTGACTAGACCACAACCATTTGCATCAAACGCATTGCATTGCATTAATAGTAATGATAGTAATTACAGAATAGTATGAACGTGGCAATAATGAAGATCCAAACAGAAATGAAGATTCAAGATTTCATACAAACAAGAAATGAAGATAATGGAAGGGGAAAATGCATTATGTGCAAACACGTGAATGGTTCCTCCTACTTCTAAGTGGTGCATGACATCTAGAACATTTAATTTGACTCAGATGGTGGAGAGACCAACAGGAGTTTGTATAAGGGTTATGCCCATATATGGAGATGCCTGCTCTGAGTATCTGACATCACTATGATGTCACCAGTTTATGCCCATATATGGAGATCCCTGTTCTGAGTATCTGACATCACTGATGTAACCTGTGATGTCACAGTGATGTGTCAGGGGAACCACAGTGTCAGGTGTTACCAGTCTGGGCACGGACAAGCTGTGACAGTTCTGATAGTAAACTGCGACCTACGGTCGCAATAAACATCACCTAATGACACGCCTATTGGCCAATGTTTAATGTGTGCAATCCTGTTCTAATCATGGACCTGCACCGTTCTATCTAGTGCATGTCCCTAAATGTGCTCCACCATTCTCTCCTCTCCCACAACAATATCAAGTCAGTCTGTGCAATTAATTTTTATTTTTATACTATTTAACTGTTTGCACAATGAGTTTTACAATGAAGCTAGAAGGACAACAACAACCCCTTTACAGTGTTTGTAGTGATTGGCAGAGAAGCACACTGGTAAAAACAAACGTCACAATATTCAGAACATGTCTTTGATATAGGCCTAGATAATAATGTTAATGTTGGTACAAATATAGTGTTAGGAGTCGCTTGATTCATCTTATAGCCATGCAACCTAAACATAGGCCTATATACAATTGAGTCCCATGTTGTGGGTTGTACCAGTATACATACGGTATACCTTGTTTAAATAAGACTGTATATCACTGTGTTGTGCTGACTCTGTCCTCTAAGGACATTTCAGTGTGGTGGAACACATCTGTGTTCAATGTGAAGGCTATTCCATTATATATTAGAAGTGTGTTATTGTGTGTGTGTGTGTGTGTGTGTGTGTGTGTGTGTGTGTGTGTGTGTGTGTGTGTGTGTGTGTGTGTGTGTGTGTGTGTGTGTGCGTGCGTGCGTGCGTGCGTGCGTGCGTGTGTGTGTGTGTGTGTGTGTTTCTCTAACCTCTGTCTTGTTATTCAAACAGAACCATTGACACATATTCAAGTTCCCATAGATACGCAATTCGTGCAGGATTACTCCAAATTCCTTCAGAACAATACAACCTCTATGCATTAATGTCCTCGTATGAATGTGTCTCTCAGCTCTCATTTGCTATTCATGCAGAACCATTACGATAGAGTGGACTATCAAGTTCTCATAGAAACCTAATTTGCACATGATTGCTCCAAATCTGTTCAGAACCACATCAGGTACTGCTTTGGTGAAGGAACAGCTGTTCGTCACATAATGTTTAGGTTGTGTACTGTCGTAGATTAGAGTTTATCATGATTGATTATGTGTGACGTTAAAGAGTAGATCATGTATTCATTGATTATATAATATCTAGGTCTGTATGATGATACTAATACTTGATAGTTAGGAGTCGAGAGGTCTTCAGTAGGCCTCAGTAACTATTGTTTTCGTAAAGCCTATCTTGTTATGGTACAGCTCGTTCCAGAGGCCTTGAAGCCACACAGTATAACTCTAGAGTCTGACCATTCTCCTTGTCAGAACTACTTTACCACTGCCCAGAGTGTTAAACTGTATTTCTGTCCATGATATCATGTACGGTACATAAACTTGACCACCACCACCTAATATAATTGTCTTGTCTCCTCATCTTCTCATGATTATTGATTGATCTGAATTCCACCACAGTACTATATGAACAAAGAAGAAATCACCAGCACTCAAGGAAATCCTTTTCACATGATTTATTTACCTCTCTGAACAGAACAACGTGCGCGTTTCGACCTGGTAGGTCTTCCTCGGCGTTCAACTCTGAGGAAGACTTCTTCTTTGCTTGATACTGTTGAGTCGTGCACCAAAACGACTCTAGTTAATTTGGAGTGTTGTGGGCTGTCTGCTCTGTTGCATTCTCCTTCTCTACTGTGTACTATATAAACAAAAGCTCAAAAATACCTATTGACTTTTATTTGTTTGCCTTTATTTGTGACGGCACAACACGTACCAACCATGTTTTACATTTAACAAAGCTATAAATAAACACACATTAATGTTTCACCACATAGATGAAGTGTAATTTTCAATTATGTCAATGCTCAATATTAATTGTAGGCTATGGCTAAATGTATGGGTAGTTTGTTGAATAACACTAACATAACTTGTATTCTATATTTAATATGAAACTTCTGAGACAAAAAATAAGATCACAGAAAATTAAACAGAATGAGAATAAAGTGAATGTTGAATACTGAAACTCTTGACTATGGTAATAAGAAATACACCAAAAATAACAGTTAATTTAAACAGGGTGTTAATTTTACTTTTATAATCAATCAACAATTAATCAACAAATCAACATTAAAGTCATCTCCACCCCATTGTTCTAGAATATGTTAAGTATGTCTGTATGAATATACTTCTAATATTTGGGAACTACAAATATGATGGATGTCACACTTGGAAGGTGTGTTGCTGAGGATCCGGTGTGGAATGCACCCTCCCTTGGGTTGTATTTTCACATTACTGATAACCTAGTCCAATAGTGGAACTGTTAGCAGCCTGGATGTGAGAGAAAGAAACTGAGAGAATTCAACATAGGTCCTGGTGGTCTTCAGGTTCTCCCTGTTTAACAGAGTAAAATTATTCCCACATATTTCACAACCAAATTACTTCAATACAGTGTGAACTTTCTTGTGTTTTCTAAGAGTAGACGTGTGAGAGAAGTGTTTCCCACATTGGTCACGTTAGTGAGGCTTCTCTTCATTGTGCATTTTCTGGTGATCTTTGAGAGTATCCATTCTAGCGAACTTTCTCCCACACTGGTCACAACAGTACGGTTTCTCTCCTGTGTGAATTCTCATGTGTCTTGTAAGACCAGACTTGTGAGCAAAGTTTTCCCCACATTGGTCACAGCAGTGAGGTTTATCTCCAGTGTGCATCTTCTTGTGTTTTTTGAGACTATCCATTCTCGAAAACGTTGTCCTGGTGGTCCTGGTTGGGTCTAAGGATTCTCCAGAATGGACAAGCTGATGTTTTTTTAATGATCCATACCGAGTAAAACACTTTCCACAAATTTCACAATCAAATGACTTCAATCCAGTGTGAGCTATCTTGTGTTTAACAAGATTAGACCTGTGATTGAAGGTTGTACCACATTGGTCACAGCAGTAAGGATTCTCTCTACTGTGAATGATCCTGTGTGCCAGAAGATTAGACCTTTGACTGAAGCTTGACCCACATTGGTCACAGCTGTAAGGTTTCTCCCCAGTGTGAGTTCTCTTGTGTACATTGAGAGAAAATGAGTGAGAAAAGTGCTGTCCACATTCATCGCATCCAAAGGGTTTCTCTCCCGTGTGAATTCTCTGGTGGCTTTTAAGGCTAGTCATTTGAGAGTAGTGCTGTCCACACTCATCACATCCATATGGTTTCTCTCCAGTGTGAATTCTCTGGTGGATTTTAAGGGCAGTCATGTAAAAGAAGGGTTTTCCACACTGATCACAGCAGTGTTGTTTTTGCTTTGCCAACCTTCTCTTTTTATTCACCTCTGGTAGGACTGGGAAGTCAGACTGATGATGCCACACTGAATTGGAAACAAAGACAAACGAACGATTGTTTAGAGTTAGACATTACTTATTGGACTTAATATGAGTTGATGTTAACTTAAACATAATAAAATCATCAAACATTTTGTCAAGAGTGGTGACTTCAGCAGACTCAAGCAACACTAAAATCACTTGCCGTGGATAATCTGTTGATGAACTGTGGTGCACAACAGAAATGATCAACATCTAATCTACAGAAAAGCTACGGTTCAAATTACAATGAGACAAAATGTGAGATTATGGATTTAAAGAAATATCCTGAGAATATTGAGTAAAAAACAGGGAGGTAGAGTAAGTAACATACCTTGGTCTTTAAGTTCCTCCTGTTCAGCAGAAATGTCCCTGGTTGGGTCGAGAGGGTTCATCTTCACCTGAAGTCTGGAGTCCACAGTCAGATCTAATCAGAACTGATTGATATCCTGAAAGACTTGTGGAGAAATAACACAAACAAACTCTTCTTATACTAGAGAGTCTGAGGTGGAGTCACATACTGTTTTGAACTGATTGGTGAAAGAGAACAATAGAACCATCTCTCAACCAATCACAGTTTAACATATTGTGCTACTGTGCCGCCGCCCCCCCCCCCCATACACACCTATTGTAACTTCAAACTCCATTTTAACCATGATAAATGCATAACTTTTTTCATTTATTTTTAATGGGGGAAAAAAAATACAATTAAATACAATTAAAAAATAAGTTGTCTGCCAGTCAAAAAATATGTGTTTTTGATGACTTTATCATGGGTAAAATGGAGTTTGAATTTTCAATGGGTGTGTATGGGGAGGGGCCCTGGATGGGGAAAAGCACAAGGCGAGCTATAATGTTTACATCAAATATCTCAATATTGAATGAAGCAAATTAAAACAGTTCAGGGTGTTCTCAAAAGCTTGATTAGATGATAACATGACCAAAGTTTTTTTTTAATGATGCAAAATGTGCAGAGTTTTACAATAAACACATGACGGTCGTGAGATACGACCGAATTGTTTCAGGGCTATTTCTCCTTCTAATATTTCCCAGTGTTTTTAGTTTATTGAAATACTGTCATGCTCATTTTTGCCTTGTAGACAAGATTTAGGAGAGATTTTGAAGCTTTTTGCTGCTGAATTGATTTATCATTTACATGGGAAAAGGGAACATACTGTCATATAACATGCAAGTCTATGGGTGAGATTCAAAGCTTGCCATCACCCTTATGTAACTTGTTGCTATCGTGGCATTGGACAAAGGGGTTGGGGAGGGCTTAGCGAAGGGCTAATTGAATCAACAATAATTTTCAAACTGTTTTGATTGAATGAAAAAGGTTACAATTACAAATATATTGTTATAGGTGTTGTGCTGGCAAGGAGCAACACAAAAAAGGGAGTACAGATACCTAAACAATGTACTTAAATATGGTTACAATTATCATTATTGATTGATTGTTTGCATCTACTTTAATGTAAACAGCACAAGGACAGGTATACATACAGGCACTCTAAACGGATAACACACATACGTCCTATAGGGACTTGTTTCCATTGTGGTCCAATGTATTAAATTCATCAACATGGCATGGAAATAACACAAGCATACATATCGTCAACACATCTAAAACATATGTGTACAAAAGTGAATGTCAACCTCCTTTCTATGGGAAAATTAGTTTACCTCCCCTTAATTGTGGTCTCCTGACTTTCAGGCCTGTTTTGAAACAAGCCAGTGATCCACGTTTTAAGGGGTGGTGTAATAAACATGATATTGGAAGGATTTTTTTTTTTTTGTGTGTGTGCTTTGATAATTTGGGCTCTGGACAGTTTCAATCAGACTGGCCCCTCCAGCTCATGTCAGTCACCGTGGTAAGACTGCTCTAAGGTGTGAATGACTTTGTCTGTACCAGCACCTCCACCGTGACGGGCACCATATGACACTCCCATAACATCTTCCAGTCCAAAAGCTAAGTAACTTCTGACAAGTCTGGTCTCAGCTGGAGCCTGGAGGGGCCATTCTGACTGAAACTACAGGAAACATATGGGCTGTAGTCCGTTAACTGACATTATGACAGAAAAAACATCAACTCAATGTCATATTGGGTCTGGTTGCAAAATCATGCACTTAGTATAGTAACTTTACTTTAGTAAATTGTTAGGGTTGAGATAAATAAGTACAATTAAATAGGCCTAAGTACACATCTGAGCTAGTATGCTTTCATATCATCCTCATAGAGATCTGAGATTTTGTATTACTTTCTCTAGCAAGTCGATGGCATGGTCAGCACCTGAAGATTACTGTTATCAAAATGTAATTTTAAATTTTAATTTGCACCTTAAAAAAATGGCAATATATTCAGTGTATTTTATGTTTTTATTTTAATTGGTGATGAAGATCGATTCTATAATTGAACATCTTTAAAATGTTGGACACTACGGTTGTACTTTAAGTGGTACTGCAAATACAGACATTTATTGGTAATATTGAAGGGAAACTTTACATTTTCTCCGGGGTTGGGTCATTTTAGTTTTCTGTTCTGTGGGAAAAAGTAAAGTTACCAGATTTAAGTATACATAAAATGATAAAATTGTGTGTGTGTGTGTGTGTGTGTGTGTGTGTGTGTGTGTGTGTGTGTGTGTGTGTGCGTGCGTGCGTGCGTGCGTGCGTGCGTGCGTGCGTGCGTGCGTGAGTGCGTGAGTGCGTGCGTGCGTGTGTTTGCATGAGAGAAACCATTCACTCATCCATGGACCACATTGCTTTGATTCACTGACACATTCAAATGCATGGCTATAAAGATGTATACATTTTGTCCACAATGGAGCAGATTGGTGTGATTAACATTATCCTCCTATAAGTGAATGCAAGAATGTAAAGCACAAAGGATGACTTATAGCTCTGATGAATTGGTCAATTAACACCACATCCAGCATGATCCTGTGGAATTAGACTGCATTTACATACAACTGAGACTAAAATTAAGCTTTTACAAAAAGTTGGCTTTACATTTACACCAAGGAATTATTGAAAATAATAATACTTGGGTGTCCAGCTTGATGATGAATCACTTTAGATAGCTACCAAAACCCCTGGAAAGCTTTTGGGCCTAAGCATCACAGAAGAACAGCTTACCCAATTTTTGCATAGAGGAAAGCAAGCCTTTGGGAGCCTAATCAGGGTTATGGACACGTGTAAACAGGACATTTTCCCAGGCGTCCATTCTTTCCTAAAGGTGCTAGTTACGCTACCAATGACAAGATGCAACGTTCAACGCCTATGTTCTAGCGTCAAAAGAATACAAACGGCAAGCAGATCTATAGTGCTCAACAACCTGTGTCTCCTGGAGTTTGAGAGAGACCTGACCGAAGGTTTGGACCACGATGCAATTATCGAGATTTTCAAGAGCAAACCCGGTCGTCTCTGTATTTTACAGGCCTAATGTGTGGAGCATGCAGGCTTGTAGTTGCACTGTATGGAACATAATATGACCTGTAGTCAGGGCCGGTTCCTGGCATAAGCAACATAAGCGGTCGCTTTGGGCCACAACCATAAGGGGGCCACATCACAGGGAGAAGACTGCAACGCGTTTTGAGCTTGTAGATCAGCTATTTTTCACTATAAGTATTGTGGAGTGAGAGTGAAGTGGCCCTCTCGACATGTGGCCAAGACCCGCAGGTTAATATCGGAATACGATATATTATTGATTTCAGCTGTTACCCACTTTAATTACTACAGTCTATAGTAGTAGCATAATGACCAGTGCTATAGTCTTTTTTGTCAATGTATTTGCATTTCATAAAGGTAACATACGAATATGTATTTGAAATTAAAAAAAAGAATACAGGATTCCAATAAAAAAAAAATGAAAATAATGGATCATCGCAATGCTTGTAGATCTATTTTTTTTTTACAATATGCATTGTGGCCCTCTGGAGTGATTGTGAAATATAGTGGCCCTCTCCATCATCTGGCCCTCTCCTATACCCTATCCAAATGCTACTTATTATTTTAATGTGCAATAAAAATTAAGATCTCACACAAGACACAACAGAATTGAAAATATGCCACATACTGTAGAGTTGAATAGGCCTACAAGTTGCAATTTGAGACCAAAAGAACACAGGATGAAGTTGTGTGATGTTTTGTATGAATCTGATTCAAATCAATTGTTGTTTTTTCTTGTTATAACATTACACTCATGTTTTTGGACAAATTAAACAGTGTCTAGAAATAGATATGTATTATAATAGTTATATCTTGGTTTTGAAATGTTTTTGCCAGACCCAGGGGGTCGGCCTACATAAGGCTTTGTCGGTCTGTCGGTCTGTCGGTCGGTCGGTCGGTCGGTCCCTCTTTTCCTCAGTGTCCCTCTTTTCCTCAGTGTGCCTGTGTTTGCCTCTGACTGCTCATCTGCCCCTCCCTTCCCTTGCTCGGCTGATTGCCTTGAGTGCCGTCACCTGTACGGGACCAGCTGAGTTGAGTTGGCTGACGAGCTGCTGAGACTATAAATTCCTGTGTGTTCATGTGTTAGTTCAGTGCTGCAAAACATTTGCCCCACAGCCATACTAGTGAAAACAGCCCATCTACAAGCTCACAAACATTTCCAGCTGCTCAGCCTATAAAATCCTGTGTGTTCATGTGTTAGTTCAGTGCCATACTAGTCAAAACAGCCGATCTACAAGCTCACTACGCTTTGTTGCTGAGACTATAAAATCCTGTGTGTTCATGTGTTAGTTCAGTGCCATACTAGTGAAAACAGCCGATCTACAAGCTCACTACGCTTTGTTGCTGAGACTATAAAATCCTGTGTGTTCATGTGTTAGTTCAGTGCCATACTAGTTTTCATTGCGGGTCTGGCACAACCAGGTGACCTGGTCTAGTTCATTAGAGCATAGGCCTACATGTTTCTGTTTTAATAGCTTTTAACTAACCAGAGAGAATGATCTAATAATGTTTTAAGATTTCTATGCATTTTTCGGCTGCCCGCCATGCGTGCGGCCAGGATGTATCCCGTATTTGAATCTCTGGGAGTTGGCAACCCTATGTGTGTAGTTAGTAGATACATGCTTGATTGCTAACAACAGACACCACATGTTCTACTAGATAGAAGAAGACGTTATTATTTATAACTTTGGTTTTGGTGATTCAAAGCCAGTTAATAAGTGCGCATGTCCGTCAGTGGGGGGCCACCTAAAATAATCTTGCTTAGGGCCACCTGAACCCTAGAACTGTCCCTGCCTGTAGTTTGTTTAACGAAAACAAACATTATAATTGCATTGCTTCTTTTAATGAAGTTTTTAGTGCCCCTTTCAGCCTATATTTGTTTGAGATTTTAAAGTGTGTAATTGAAGACATGGACCTCAGGAAGTACCATGCTGTTTTTTGTTTTGTTTTTGGCGCACCTGCATTCTATTCTTGCTTCATCATTATTTCTTTGTTAATTTTTATTATTGTGCTACCAAGTGTAAGGAACCAAAACACTATGTTTACTATACCTGTATGCAAGACGAAACAATAAAACTCTTGAAACTTTAATCATGTGTCTTCACTTCCAAGTTTATAAGATTCTACATGCATCATCACCAACTGATTGTTGTGGGCTCCGGGGGCCATATTCACCTTTCAAAGTTTCATAAAAACATGACTTTGCATTTATGTATTTAGGGGCAGAAGAAGATTTTCATAATACTGTAATTTACTCATGGAGGCTTAATTTCTTCCACATACAAACATTTCTCCAAGAGGGATTTTAGATAGGCCCATTGGTCCAGAGTTTGTGTGTAAAAGGTTTCCTGCATGTTTCTGAAAATAATTTAACACTCTTTCATACATTTCAAACTGTTGGAAGATCTAAAGGTTAAGTTGTACATCTTGAGGAGACTCATAATGTTTTTCAATTGAGTGATGATAGTAACTAAAAATGTACTTGAGAATATTACTTAAGTACACATTTGAGGATCTGTAATTCACTTGAGTATTGCAAGTCTTTGATACTTATTACTCTGAGTAGATTTCCAAGATAAACATTTTTCTTTTACTCAAGTACATTTCTAAGAAGGCTGTAAAGAAGGCCTACTGAGAAAAGGCTTGCAGAAAGGCTAGCAAATGGGGTTCCGTGGTCAAACAGATATCAGTGTGGGCGTCCTTCTTGACATGAAAATGTCGGAGAACCACTGCCTCTGAAGACAGGATTCATATGCTGTTCCTTCTCTCTCTGACCTCCTTCTCTTGAAAGCTGGCCTAGCTGGCACAGTTGGAAGTTCCGGTCTCCACTGCCTCAAACTTTGTGCAGTGTACATTATAGTATGCTAGATGTCTGACACACACACACAGGGTTACTCAAGGATAAAGTCTTTGAAGTGCTTTCCTTCAGGCAGAGTCTACAGATACAGTATGTGTCTGTTATCTACGGCTCCAGACAGACGGTCTCGTTGCTTCCTTCATTTATTAATTTAGATCACTGTGTCTGTTATCTGCAGCTCTAGACTTTCTCAACAGTGCTTCATTCATTCATTCATTCATTCATTCATTCAGATCTGCAGCCCCAGTGGTGGAAAAATACTCAAATGTTTTACTTTACACACACACGCGCGCGCACACGCGATTTTCTTTACAGGTAGATGTTGGTACCGGCAGGGCATCTCTGCCTGATGCACCTCCGACGGTGCCTAAGTCCAAGTGGTGTAAAGAACTTTCTTTACATCAGTGGTTCTCAACCTTTTCAGGCCACGACCCCCAAAATAATCATATTTTAACTGGGGACCCCCTCCCCACCCTGACAAGCACCAAGAGTCGAGGCATTACATTTTGTAGGCTGTAACACAATTTCTGCCTCTAATATTTGACAATTTGACCAATGTTTAATTTGTCATTTTAGAGGTATCACTGCCGGACTACACCAGAAAACCCACGTATATGTGTCTGCCAGAGAGTCTGTGTACAAAACGCGCATACAAAATAGAACAGATCCTATTTTTACAGCATGCGTATCTGGGGCTTGTGTTATGGCCGGTCTACACCAAGCCGCTTTGCGCGCGTCAGTGCATATGCGTGCGTATGCGTGTTTTGGATATATGTATATCAATTCAGCCGGCTACACCAGGCTCACGGATAGTGCGAACCACGGATACGAATGCTGTAAAATAGGATCGGTTCTATTTTTTACATACGCGTATGCATTTTGTACACAAACTATCTGGCACGCATACTCACACGTTTTCTGGTGTAGTCCGGCCGTTATCCGTGAGCCTGGTGTAGCCGATATCATTGATATATATTGGATCTTTCCAAACGCGCAGATGCGCGCACGCCCAGCGTACGCACTAGCGCGCGTGAAAAGGCTTGGTGTAGTCCGGCCGTCAAAACGTCCATTAGAAATGTGCAGATACCCCCTACACACTTAAACTTTATGTTGGTTTGTTTACTGTTGAGTGAGAAAACAATGTTGCACATTAAGTTGGGGGGCCCCCCCAAAATATTTTTTGGAGGTCCCGACCCACAGGTTGAGAACCACTGCTTTACATCACTGTGCCGGCCTAGTAGTCTAGTAATTCTAGGAAAAAAATCCACTCAGGTTGGAAAAAAAAATATTATTTAGTTTCTCAACTGATTCTGACAGGAAATTAGGTCTACTAGCCAGGATAAAAAAATCTACCATAATCTGCTCACTGCAAATACCCACAGTGGCCAAATCAAGTTGGGCTCCCATCGACTTTCTATACAGGAGGAAAATACCCAGAAAAAAATCTGCTTTAAGTAGGATGTGAGGGGTCTAACTAGGGGTTTGTCATAATGCTGAATCCATTGCAAGCATTTGTTTTGCACAAAAAACATTCCTTAGGCTAAAAATGGCCCCAGAAAATGATGGTTTAGTGATGAAAAGTGATGAGTCATCACTTTTCATCACTTTTGTGGGGTTTTCTGGGGCCAATGAATGTTTTTTGTGCAAAACAAATGCTTGCAATGGATTCAGCATCATGACAAACCCCTAGTTAGACCCCTCACATCCTACTTAAAGCAGATTTTTTTTCTGGGTATTTTCCTCCTGTATAGAAAGTCGATGGGAGCCCAACTTGATTTGGCCACTGTGGGTATTTGCAGTGAGCAGATTATGGTAGATTTTTTATCCTGGCTAGTAGACCTAATTTCCTGTCAGAATCAGTTGAAAAACTAAATAACACAATTTTTTCCAACCTCAGCTTTATTTTTACTTGACTATAGGCTCTCTCACTGCTTCATTCATTCACCCATCCACCCATTCATTCAGATGGATCTGTGTCTCTGGCTGCTATCTGCAGCTCCAGACTGTATCGCTCCACTGGTTAATTTATTCATTTAGATCAGTGATTCTCCACCTTTCATGCACCGGCGCAGAGCCAGCCGTGACCGCAGAAATCCTTTTCTGAGCTGCCAGCAGCCGTCATGCATTTCTATGGTAAAAAGACACACTCTGTTCTTTGCAGCGCTCCAGCATTGCTCTTCAGCGCTCTCTCTCTGCACCTGGCCTTTTTTCTATGCCTTCTCCCTGTCTGACAGGGCACCTACAATAGTAGCTGTGCATTGATGTTAAACATTGATGATAGGCATTTTGGGGGGAATAGAAATCATTTGGAGAGGTGTTGACACCGGCAGTATATTAAAACTTCAACATCTGAAAAGAAGGTTGAACTTTATTTATATACAATGAATAAACAAGCAAACAAGTAAATACCTGTCTTGAAAAATAAGTATTCAAAAAGTGCATGCTTTTAAAAAATAAAACACAAAGTTTATTTTCTTTTTACTATCAATGCATTGCTGGATTGAATTAAGCGTTGGCATTTAAGTACAATGTTTGTTTTTGAAATGTAGTGGAGTGAAATCTCCCCCCCAAAAAAATATATAATATATATTTTTCCCTTTAAGTTAATATACAGGAAAGAGGAAATAAAAGGAAAGTTTTGATTTTTTGTTTGATTGATTGATTGATTGATTGATTGATTGATTGATTGATTGATTGAATGATCATTTATTAGCGGTTTACAAAAAAATAAAATAAATACATAAATACAATAAAATCACAGGAAATGTACAGTTCAATAAGGTCTGCTAAGAGGATTTAAAACCCAAGAATACCGGCTGAAAGAAGCAAAGATTGTCGGATGTTCAAATGAAGCATTCCACATGGGTCTGCAAAATCAGCTAAAATTATTTGAAAACCCCTGGCAGAGGCAGTGAATGTGTTCACGGAGTGATGATAATGATCTAATGAACTTCAACGTTTTCAGGCCAAGGACCCCTTAGCTCTGAGAGAGATGAAGCATATTGTATAAAATTGTGTTGCAGATGTACATGGATTATTTTTTAAGTTTAGACTTGACAGCACTATCATCTGCACCATCATCTGTGTAGGTTGGATTCATGTGTATTTTTCATATTTTAACCACTTGAACTGTCAGTCTGCTCTTCTTTTCCAGCAGAGTTGCGCGCACGACTCCAACTCGTTTCAACAACACTACACTTCTTACCGGATGCACGGTCGGGAAACGTAACTTTACAAGAACATTCTCAAAAAGAACAAAAAGTGCCTTAAAAGGACTGTTCCGTGAGTGCTGGTGTTCTCTTTGAGAATGTTCTTGTAATGCTCTTCTTTTCCCTCTGGACCAAACAAAAAATAGCTGATCTACAAGCTCACAACGCCTCCCAGTGCAATGCGTTGTGAGCTTGTAGATCTGCTATTTTTTTGGGCTAATGTTCCACTAAGAATAGGGATGCTAGGGTTCAAGTGATCAAACATGATCACCCTCACAAAAACATGCAGTAATCCTGGTCTCAATAATGCCTCCCCCTGGCCAGCCGGGACGCTTGATGGAGGGGAAAATAACTGGTTGGAATAACGTGTTCCTTCCACGCGCTTCGTCCATCCCGGGGAAATCCCCCCTGTCAGGTGAAAAGAAACAACTTGGACTACTCATGCATTGAAGGAAGCATGAGGTCAGTCCGTTGTCTCCCCAGGTGCGGCAGAGGGAGAGCAGAGCCCAGGATTACATAGGCAATTGGCACTGGGTGAAAAATGGGTTGCAAAATCGTGGGATAAAAATTATTAAAAAAAATGATCACAAAAAGATCTGGCGGACCCCCTGTAGTAACTCTAGGGGTCCCGGACCCCCTATTGAAGACCTCTGATCTATTGACGTCCAGCAGTGTCCTTCAGGAAGGTGTGGATCTGCGCCCTCCTCTCCAGAGCGCTCCTCAGCTGATCCCTGATGTATTCTATGTTCTCCTGAAGCTCATCCAGCTCTCCTGGCCTGGGATGGATGGATGGATGGACACCAGGGTTAATACAGTTAGATAGAACTGTTACAACATAACTAAAAACTAAAAAAAGACAGATAACTAAAACTGTGTGTCCACCAGGGCAGGAATTTCAGGGAGGCCACAAAGGCCATGGCCGTCGTTGCCCCACAGTTTGGCCTCAAAATAATGTCATGCTCTGAGACCACAGTGGCATTAATGCCCCAGCTGACTGTACCACTTTCTCCTCTGTCTCTTTCTTGTCAATATGTAGACACCAGTGTCTCTTTCTTGTCATGTAGACACCAGTGTCTTTTGTTGAGATTCTGAATTCCTAACTCCCCTGAGTCGGTTTAAACCAAACCAGTAACTTTGATTGATGCATGGCTGAGCATGGTTCAGATTGTATATATTTCACTGCAGATAGTCTGCAGATAGTTTAACCCTTAAATTCAATCAATTATTTCAATGGACAAAAATCTTCTTTTATTTGATGGCCTTCTTGCCCTGGCATTTGGCCTTTGTGCCCTCGAAAAATGAACATCATCAAAGGCCAAGTGGCCTTGCCCCTAAAAAGATCAAATTCTAGGCCATGGTGTCCACAAAACGAAAGCTACCTATTCAAAGAGAAGGTATCCTTAATTCTGCCTTTGCCAATTATAGGCCTATGTCTATAGCATCTATGTCTTTTTGAATGTCGATCCTGGGTACGCCATATTACAAAAAAAGTAAGTATAAATACTAAATACAAACTAAACTACCGTAAAATTGCAAACCTGCATAAAAAGACAATTTTTTTTAAAAAATGAAAAGGGACCCCAACCTGGGAGGAGCCACTGAGGAGCAGGATGTGGGCTCCTCTATGCTGGACCCTCCATTCTCACACACCCCGAGTGAGGGAGCCCCCTGCAGGTTGGAGGAGGTTATTATAGTAATATTTGTGACAATAGAGGGTATGCGCGTGACATCATCATCATAACGCCTACTGAGTGGCAAAATTACTTTCTGGCCTTGACAGCCCATACATTCAACAGAAAAGTACTATCTGATTGCATTAAACAACGTTAAACAATGTTAAACTCACTTTGCCACAAGATTTGCCACTCGATTTGCCATTCACTTTATGCATGCGCATACCCTCTATTAATCGTGAGCTTAAATTTGTCATCGTCACAGCCCTACCCTAAGTATCTTCCATTAGACCGTCATCAATGATCTGTCTCAGCTCTGTACACGCTGAAAGCCTGTCTTTGTAGGCATGTTGAAAGTCAGTATTTAATTTGTTTTCAGAGAAGTACAGGACTGGATTTGGTTGAAGACGAATGTCTCCATGAGTTCAGCTAAGTGGCAGAATGCTGTTGACCCCTGTGATGTTTGTTTTGGTATTGAGTCAGTAATAAGACAATAGGGATCATGAGGCAGTAGGCAGTCATTAATAAGGGAATAAATTTAACTATAACTAGAGTTGAAAACAATAATAATCACACAAGAAACTGTGCCCTTTGATGAGTTTCCATTATTACTGACTCCCTGAAGCCTACTGCCTTATGCTCCCTTATTGCTAGGGATCAATACCATTTCCGGGTTTCTGATCACAACAACCTCTGGCGCCGTGCACCTCCAAAATGACTCCCCTAGTTTAAAATGTGTTTAGTTTGGTATTATGGTTTAGTTTCTTTTGGTATAATAACTGTTTGTTATGTCCATCTTGTATTCTAACTCGTAGCGAGACTGAACAAATTGATTGTGTGGGAGAAGGGTGGCTGGTATCTCCCTTAGAGATAGGGTGAGAAGTTCAATCACCCGAGAGAGACTTGGAGTAGAACCGCTGCTCCTTCACTTGGAAAGGAGTCAGCTTACGGATGCCCCCCGAGCGCCTTCCTAGGAAGGTCCTCGATGCACGTCCCACTGGGAGGAGATCCCATGGCAGACCTAAGACCAGATGAAAGGATTATATCTCCAGACTGGCCTGGGAACGCCTCGGTATACTCCCAGAGGGAGTGGAGGAAGTTGCGCAGGATAAGGAAATCTGGAAGTCTCAGTTGGAACTGTTACCCCCGCGACCCGATTCCGGATAAGCGGTTGAAGATGGATGGATGGATGGATGGATGGATGGATGGGAAGAAAAAACAATGTGACGCCAACTGGAACCCACACATCTTTCTTCCCCTTTTCTAAACCAGATCACACCGCCGTCAGTGTGAACAGTTTAGAACTAATACCAGGCTTTCCTCTGCAGTGGAAAGGCTGGTGACGCGAGGTCACCCAGACTCTTCTTGAAATGCCTGGACCCCGAGCTACCTAGACTGACCTCTAATGACGGGCGGGGTTCTTGTGTTGCTTTTGTTGTGAGTCACCTTTCATGCTTTATGTTTGGCACTGCACTGATAGTAGTAGGCTATTATACCAGTACATATTATTATTTGCGTTATGACGAGATAAGGACAAGACGCTTAATTAGCAATGACTGTTATGGAATTTCTTTTTTTACCATTGCTCTGTATAGGCCTACTTCTTATTTTTTCCCCCCGCTGTACACAACAGTACTTTTTCTTTGTCATACTTTTCCCTGTGACTTTGTAACCTCAACTGCTGTGCATCTGGATGATTTTCTCTCGTGGGATAATATATCTACCTTATTACGGACTCCCCATTGCCTAATGTGTTCCCTTATTAATGACTCCCTACTGCCTCTCTTGCTCACTGTCTTATTACTGACCCAATACCAAAACAATACCAAAACAAACATCACAGGGGTCAACAGCATTCTGCCACTTAGCTGAACTCATGGAGTCTTCAACCAAATCCAGTCCTGTACTTCTCTGAAAACAAATGAAATACTGACTTCCAAAATGTCTTGAGGACAGATCATTGATGACGGTCTAATGGACTAATATACACCATAAGATACTTGTAGGGTTGTCACGATTACAAATTTAAGTTCACGATTAATTGTCACACAAATAATTGGCATATGTAGTTCTCAACCAGTGGTCCGGTGACCAACAGGGTTCTAGGTGGTCCCCAGCTAAATGACGGTGTGTTGGTAACCAAATGGACCCTTAAAGATACAGGGTCCATTTGGTTTCATTTTACACTCTCAAGAGTTAAATTATTGTTAAACATCGGCATTATTTAATTTACTACACAATTAGAAGAATTGTTATTTTGACCAATGTTTGCCTTTATCTCTCCTATTGGTACCAGCATCAATACAGCAGTTTTGGGTCTGAGAGGTTAAAAGCTCAAATGCTGAATAAATAATGGCCAATGGCATAGAACATTGTAACATTATGAATGCAAATTTAATTTCGGTTTGGTTTAGACTTCATATTTCATAATCACAAATTGCACAGGGCAGATATGAAAAATAAATTAATTTACATAACTTTAACTTGACTTAAACTTGTATAAAAAAACATTACAGACACATTTAATAATTGTACACTTTCAATGATGTGTTGTAAGCTTGTACTCTAGATCTGATCTGCTGATTTTATGTATGAAAAACATTCAACATGGAAACGATTCTAATAATGAACAGATAACAGATATAAATTATAATATTATAAAACATACATAAACCACTTTAGCTCTATTTTATACCTTGGCTATTTGAAAATAGCTGATCTACAAGCTCACAACGTGTCATATCGCGACGCGTTGTGAGCTTGTAGATCTGCTATTTTCTAACATGTTGTACTTTTACTTTTGGTACATTTTGATGCCAACACTCTCATACTTTTACTCAAGTACATTTTGCATTCCAGACTTGAACTTGTAGCGGAGAATATCTAAATTTAGTATTGATACTTTTACTTAGGTGAAATATGTGAGTACTTTTTCCACCACTGCCGATCACTCATGCACTTTGAGCAGCAGTGTCACGTGGTTGAGCATGTAAAAAATACATGTGGCGTCTTTCACTGCCCTGTTCTTCTACTCTGAATACAGAACTAAGTCGGAGGGGGGTCTCTCCATGATTTTTTGCTATCCCAACTTGACCTCTCTCCAGTGGTCCAGTGTCCAGCGTACATTCTTTTGACTAAAACTATGACGAAAAAAATTCGCTGACTACCTTTTTTTCACTGAAGAAAACTAAATTAAAACTGAATAAAAACTAAGCTATGATGACTAAAACTATAAGACCAAATAATAGTGACAATTTAAAATCCGACGCCATCAAGTCCCGCCAAAATACATTTTTGTCGACAAATTCAACCGTAGATTTAGTAGACTAAAATCATATGATATTTATCACAGAAATTGAAGGTAAAAGGCTTAACTCAGTCAGGGCCGGTAGACTTTTAGATCGACTATCTCATTATGGAGTTCCCTGCCAAGCGACTTAAATCGACTTTTATATAAAAGCATTGTTTAAGCTTTTAATTTGGGTTAATAGACGGAGCGGAACGGTTAGCTTACCTTCGGCTAGTATACAGACGTAAACCGTGAAAAAAAAGGATACGATAGCTTCCTGTTTACATAGGCCTCTGCTAGCCGCTAGGCTCAATGCAAACCATCCGACCCTCACGCAGCTTCACTAGGTCGGATTTTGATTCGGAAACTTTCTGTGTGGCATCTGTATACGTTCCGGTGCCCATACTGATGGTGGTTTTAGACAATCAAGCACGAATTGAACAGTATTGAGCTCAGATGGCGGCCCGCGGGTCTCCCATTCATGTCAATGGGGATCGACGTCATCGTCCCATCCTTGAATGTTGTGAACCTTGGTTTTAACATGGGTTAACATGGGGACTTCCACAGTCTATGGTCTATGGCACGCTCTAGTGGTCATTTTGTGGTATGGTATTTCAACGTGGCTTGGTAAATTGATGTGATTATGAGGATTAAATATAGCTATTTCCTGGCGTTATAAGCGCACATTCATATTTAAATTTGGCTGGCAAACAAATAAATTGCATGTACATTTATAACGTAGATCTTCCTGTGGTTCTCTCTCTCTCTCTCTCTCTCTCTCTCTCTCTCTCTCTCTCTCTCTCTCTCTCTCTCTCATATTGAGCCGAAATAGAAGTAAAAATGAAATACCGTTGGTGCCTATTGAGATCGGCAGATTTCACTCAGGTTTTTTTTTTAATCTCACTCACTTCCACGCAGTCTACTGTCTTCACACATTTAGGAGAACATAGGCATAGCCATAGCATAAACATTAACAGACAGTATGTAGGCTACCTACCATTGACCATTTGGAATACAAGACCGTAACAAGGCAACAAATTGCAACTGCCCCTTAGTAGCGGACAGTGAAAAATCACAGTAGTATACAAATGACATGAGTGATTCTGGGCAGCTTGCCCCAGACAATGTGCCAAGCTCAATAGGCACCAACGGTGAATATGAAACAAATGTAAAGCCATATAAGGACCTTGGTGGGAGCTGGGAGCTCTCGTGCGTTCAGCGTCTGCATCTTGACCCGGAGCCTCGACGACGCAGCGTTGTTCCACCTGCCTGCTGGGGGAGGGGCCGGGGGAGGCGGGGGAGCCTCGAACTTCTGAACTTTACAGCTGGGGGAGTTCAAAGGAAATGTAATCAGACATCACAGTCTCCTTTAAAGTTTAAAGCAGGAGTCTTCAACTGGGGTCTGGGACCCCTAGGGGATCCTCAGAGTTACCACAGGGGGTCCTCCACATCTTTGTGTGATAGAAACCTTTTTTAAATATTTTTTATATTAACCACTTGAACCCTAGTGTCCATATTCTAAGAACTTAAGCAAAAAATAGCCGATCTACAATCTCACAACATTGAGGCATTGTGAGGTTGTAGATCGGCTATTTTCGGCAAAGAGGTTTATAAGCAGGGTGAGCAGACTAAGTATAGAGTGAAAGGTCAAGTTTATTAAGTATCGACGGTTCAAGTGGTTAAATATCTGAAAACACGAATTGACATTGAAATGAACCCAAAATACACTGATGATTGTGCTGTCAAACAATGAAACTATGTGGAATCTATGAAAAGGTTGTGGGGGTCCCTGCTTCATCTCTCTCTCAACTAAGGGGTCCTTGGCCTGAAAACGTTGAAGACCCCTGGTTTAAAGGACCACATTTTTAACCCATCTTCACGTGATTGGTCTCCACTAATCTCTCAAGAAAATATTCGGTGCTGTGTTAGGAAAAGAACAGCAGAGAGCGCTGTTTTCCCTTTTTTTTTACGCTGATTATAACATGGTACTTGGTACTTCTGCAAACAACCACAGCCCACCAATGGGGCACAGAGTGAGTAAGCGAAGACATTGTATAAAAAATGAGTGAGGATGAGAATTAATATGGTTGTTGTTCTTTATTCCAACCTTTTTGGTGACGCTATCCATCCCAACCCTGTGTGTACATGAGTGTGTACCTTTTCTCTTGGTCTGCTCTCTTCCGTTTCACGTCGTCATATGTCATGTTGAGAACCCGATGGATTTTCTGTCAAACACAGAACACAGCTATAGCACTTCTTGCGAATTGGATGTATTTTTCTCTTAGGAGCTCTCTGATTTGACAGCATTTATTTTTCGTTTTTCTTTTACAAACATACAAACGTATTTAGAAGTGGCTTTAAACATTTGAAACATGCAGTACAGGACACACAATCCTCTCCTGGCACGCACACATGCACGCACACATGCACTGCACATACTCACGCACACGCACATGCACGCACGCAGACGCACACGCACACACACACACACACACACACACACACACACACACACACACACACACACACACACACACACACGCACACACACGGACACACACACACACACACACACACACACACACACACACACACACACACACACACACACACACCTGGTCCTGTTACCTGGCTGATGTGAAGCCAGTACTTGAGCCTGGGTCTCCTCTGGATGTGAGGCAGAACCAGACGATAGAAGACGTGTTCTCCCAGCAGCGTCAGCGATGCTCCCGCCACCCCGGCACACAGCAACACAAACAACCCCGAGAAATGGAGGATCCCCATCTGCAGCCTCTGGAGAGCAGGAGGTGCACAGCAGAGCAAGAGGAGAAGAGAGAGAGAGACAGAGAGAAGAGGAGGTGGAGGAAAAACAAACCGTTGTTAACACAATCACCGCCAGATATTAATTAATTCATTCATCTCCCACTGTTTTTTCAGTGTTTTTTACCAGTGTTGTTTAGTGTAAGAACAGCCTAACTGAGCTTGAGTTACAACTGAGCTCCAGTTAAGTGAAAAGGATCGACCTTTTCTTTGGCGAAGGCTAGCCAGATTGACTGTAAGTTGGCTTGTGCCTCTTCAAAACTGCTGCAGTTTTCACTGGCTTCACTGCTGACTTGAATGAACTTGAAGCTGAGCTGAATGTGGAAACGCTGCAGAACATCTGGCCTACAACTGTCTGAATGGATATGGTGTCCGATGTATAATCTACTGTCTACTGTAATTTCACCTACACAATGTCCAGCGCAAAGTACAGTAATGTGTTCAGTAATGTGAACACGCGCACACACACACGCACGCACGCACGCACACGCAGGGGCGGGCATTTGCTCTACGCAGACTACGCAACTGCGTATAGCCCTGAGGCATTATTCTGAGCATTTAGGAAAAAAAGTAAGTCTCTAGCCCATTCCTGTCAAGAGTTATGATTTTTTAAAGAATTGACCAACTGCTCACTGGAGTCAATAGATTTCACACAGAGACCAGCTGGCGACAATTGAGTTGATTGATTGGTATGTTAAGTGATCAGCTCTCTCTCTTGTCTCTCTATGAATTTCCTGTACATACGTGCAATATCCAAACTATACTCAAAGATTACACATATTAGGCTTGAAAATTAATGATGTTAAGAAAATAAATTATTTTATCTAAATTTTGAAAAATAATAATTAAAAAGAAATTGTAAAAATATACATTTTAAAGTATTATTATTCACTGATATTCCCTTATTGTTATTAAAATAATTATTGTCCTGCATCAAATATGTCCTGTATAAAAATATACATATAGGCCTACTCTATATATACCTTTGATTACCTTACTTACCTTACTGTACTCTTCTTAAATTAATCAAATAGATCCAAAATGATTGTGGTTAGGGAGGGGTCGTTTTTTATTGAGGGGTGTTACTGGAGAAAATGTATAAGCCCTTTTATAAAATGCCATGACCCTCCCTCTCAATTGGGGAAAAAATCAGTGACCCTCCCCAAGCATTAAAATAAAAAAGATTGACCCTCCCCTACAACATGGCATTTACCACAGTAAAATTATGCCTATAAAACCTATATTATTATATTCCTAACCAGTGGCGAGAACAGAACAGAGATTTTTTTTCTTTCTTTCTTTTTTTACTGTAAATAATTAGGATTTTTTTTATTGTTAAAAACGGGTGCGGGCGGCAGCAGCAATGAACAATAATGAATAGGCTAATATAATGCATTGAGATCCCAGCTGCACTTCATCCCAAAAACACATTTCCAAATATAAACTAACACACCCTCCAAACTAAAGTAACACACAGTGAGTAGCCTATAGTGCTGCTAGTGTAAAAGTCAACGTGGACATCACATAAAAGGTGAGAAGTTCTCACAGGTTGAGAACAGGTTATTTGACATCTAGGTTACAGATTAAACAGTTGACACATGTGCACAACACAGAGAAGGCTTGTAACTGCTGCCATTCATTTTGTGCTGTTGATTGCCTGTCGTCAAATCTGGGTCAAATACGCATTTTCAACGAGCGGTCGTTAATTCTTTTTAGCACCTTTTCACTTTTTACTTTAGGGAGGGGGGATACAGTTCTGACAACCATTGTTGCTGCCTTACACAGCTCTCCATTGTTTTAGGAAAATACATTGTAGTATAAACACAGCCACTTCAGTTCATTCACACTAACTGCAGTGACTGTGGGGCATTTCCAGGGATGGCACCCAGGGTTTGTCATTAAATGAAGCAGAAGGCTGTTGACAATGGTTGCATAAGTGCCTGTACCTCTGGAGCCATTGTTTGCTTTTGACAAATTGCATGACCCTCCCTTGAATTCAAAGTGAAATCAGCAGACCCTCCCTAGGACTGAAATTGAAATAGCATGACCCTCCCCTATTTTCCTCCAGTAACACCCCTCAATAAAAAACGACCCCTCCCTTAGGTATTTAAAACCAACCATAATGACAACAAATAGGCTTCCTCTGCCTCTGCTCTTCATTGTCTTGTCAAGTTCATTGTCTTGTCATGCTAAATCATCACTTTTTCAGAATAGGTATTGAGTTGGAGGGTGGCATTTTTAATTCCTGCGCTTCGCGCGCGCGCATACTGTTTTTCGCGCATACCTATTGTTCACACGTGCTTATGGGGGGGCCTCTTTTACTATCTTTGTGGGGAGCCCCCAGTTTATAAAAACCGCCCCTGCGCACACGCACACGCACACACACACACACACACACACACACACACACACACACACACACACACACACACACAGCAAACGTACACAGCGACTCACCTCGGTGACAGCGAACATTCTCTTTCCGCAGGGAACCACCTTGTACCATTTGTCGTGAAGCATGTCCATAAAACCATGTGATTTATATCTGCTGATGAACTCTGAGATGTTGGACGTTAGAGCAGAGTTCTGGGGAAGCCCGATCCCATAACCTGAAACAATAAACAATATACTACTATACTCATAAAACATGTACTTTGTATGGGTGAGCTGAGAGGTTGTGTTTTTAATCAACTTAACAATCTAATAAAATAACATTAATTATCTGAATGACGGCTAAGAACAAGGGCTGGTTTACCTTACACACTGTGATTCATGGGTGCAGAATCAGATGCAGACTTCTAATAAACAGCACATTCTTACCAGTAAGACTCCCTAATCGGGAGATAAGCGACCGTCAGGTCACATATGTATATACGCAGCCTCATGGTGGTGCTAGAACAGGGGCATGTGAGAAATCAGGGGCGGAGGTTGTGGTTTGATAGCCAAAGAGTGTGTGTGCAAAGTGTGGCATGGATTGGGGCAACGGTGCCGGAGATTAACCTGACTTTCGCCAGATGGTTTGCAGCATTGCGTATGCCTGCATAACGCTCTGCTTTAACGCTCGGTCCAGCACAACCGATGTAAGGGGCGGGCCATTTTTTCAAATTCTAAAGCAGGTGATTGGATATGGCTGTGCCAACTCCAACCACTCATATTGGCCTGTCTGCATGACGTTGCACCCAGAATCCGCCTCCTGGGTTTCCACGTGGTCTGCAATCAGACTCTATTGGCTCAGAGCCGCTCAGAGCCCGCCCATAGCTGCCGCTGATTGGTCCGGCCCGGGACTT
Organism: Nannobrachium achirus; assembly: GCF_963921795.1. Taxonomy (NCBI): domain Eukaryota; kingdom Metazoa; phylum Chordata; class Actinopteri; order Myctophiformes; family Myctophidae; genus Nannobrachium; species Nannobrachium achirus. The sequence goes on along the minus strand of NC_137822.1, from coordinate 38,157,756 downwards.
TACGAGTGTTATCAACTGTGCTGGATCGAGCCCAGATGGTAAAGCAATGCATAAGCAATGCTGCCACCATCTGGCGAAAGTCAGGTTAGCCGGAGATAAGAGTAGGGCCAAAAGTGTGACGTGATGTGACGGACAGACGGAGGGACTGACGGAGGGAAGGTGAAGGTTTTCATAGTAACTTGTGACCTGATGGTCCCAATTAAACTGTTATTGTAGATGCTAGGACCCCCAAATTAATTGGATTTGCCCCCAGACCCCCATCTAAAAAGATTATGAAGATTGAAGAAGCTCAACATTTTTCAAATATCCGATGTACATACTGTATAGAGTTAAAGTGCTTCAACTGATTAGAGTCGTTGCCCTTACCCTCTATAGCAAAGGGCTTTCCAACAGTAGCCAGTTTACAGTCTGCGTCGATGGAAACCTCATAGTCCAGCAGTGCTTTGTCCATGATGAACGCATCCAGATGAGGAGGATCTGTCCTTCAACACACAGACACACATTATTCTACTAGATATTACTTGAATCGTATTATTAGATATTATATGACTAAATATAACCTAATTGTTAAAGATGCCAGGAAATGGCTTTATTCCACCGTTTTGGCTAAGTTTAGCCTCAGAAACAGCAAGGGGTGTGTTTTGGTTTGACCAATCAAAGCGGCAGCCAACGATGCCGTCCCCTCCGGGCTATGAGATCACAGATATAAAAAGCTAGATACCTCGTCCACCCGCTGCAGTTGATTGGAGCGACCCGTCTCGCCTTGGTGGGCTCAAAAGAGGAAGTGTCGAGGGCAGGCTGCCACTCAAAAAACTACTGGCCAATCACAACGCGTCTTTTCCGGGACTAGAGCTAGCTGCGTAGGAAAAGACCCACCCCCACCTGCCTCTGATTTGCCTACCGACCTTCCGTGTCTGTTACGACACAGAAGAATTCCAAGCCTGTCAATCAAAAAGGCCCACCAAGGCGAGACGGGTACCAGAGAGCCGGAAGAGGCGTCTACCTTTTTATGTCTGTGTATGAGATCAATGGACTCTACTCTACACACCCTAACCCTAACCCTAACCCACACTGATCAGAGCGTGATTGCGTCTTCCGGAAGTCACGAAAATGCGACTTCTAGGGACTTTTGGTTATAAGAATACACAAAAATGTATCCCAGAGTAGTGAAAATAGCTGATCTACAAGCTGACAATGTGTCAGATCGTGGTGTACATTGGATCCGTTCTTTTTTCCCTCTTCTTCCATTTCCTGAAAAAGTAAAAGCTTGGGACATACAAGGTTTCCCCCCAACAGTGACGATATGTAGTTAAATTGATTTTGGAGTGGTGGTTAAGAGTGGTGTGGAGAGGTAGTTTTCTTACTCAAGAGTGGCGACACCGTGTGGAGAGGTAGTTTTCTTACTCAAGAGTGGCGACACCGTGTGGAGTGGTAGTTTTCTTACTTAAGAGTGGCGACACCGTGTGGAGAGGTAGTTTTCTTACTTAAGAGTGGCGACACCGTGTGGAGTGGTAGTTTTCTTACTTAAGAGTGGCGACACCGTGTGGAGTGGTAGTTTTCTTACTTAACTCATTTTGTGCCCGCGATTTTCGGTCGCAATGATGTCCAGAGTGCCTCACGCAGGCTCCATCCGCTTGCACTCTCTTATTTTGAAAGCCAGAAGTGCCACAGCGTGATCACTTCCGGTCTGACGTCATCGGGTCGTGCGCCGGAACCGATCATTGTTTACGTGGTGCCATGCTGGATTGCAATGGAGCGTTTATACATGTGTTATATAAGCGAGCATCTGCCTCCATCTTCGCTTCTAAAGTGTTGTTTTGAGATAATGGACATTAAAGATGAGATCGGCCGTCCACCTCAATGTTATGGGATGACTATTGTGTGCTCGTGGAGCCGTGATGATGACAAATCAGCGCGGATTTTCGTCTCCGGACATCCGGCCATTCTACTCGGTAATGTACTCAACGTTACAGTAATTTATTACTTTTTGCGCGACATCACGCATTCGGCACTGTAAGTACTCTAGTACTTATTGCGTGACATCACGCAAACGGCACTAGATGAGTTAAGAGTGGCGACACCGTGTGGAGTGGTAGTTTTCTTACTTAAGAGTGGCGACACCGTGTGGAGTGGTAGTTTTCTTACTTAAGAGTGGCGACACCGTGTGGAGTGGTGGGCTCGTTGAAGCGCTTCATGTACTCGTGCATCTCTGGTAAACTCTTCTTCATGTAATCCTCAGCACTGCTCTCCTTCACCGTCCCAAAACGGAAACCTCCAGACGGGTGCTGAAGCTGCACAAACAGGGAGAGGAGGGGAGCTAAGGAGATTAGGAAACAGTTCCTATGGTGAAAGCTGTGTTGTTTCACCCAGCCAAGGATTTGCCTAACACCTGTGTGTGTCTCAAATAATTATTCAATAACTTTGAAATGTTAATAACCCCAACACGGTGGATAAATCTGCTTCCAGCTGATGCAAATATGGTCATTGTGATTGCATTACTGTTACAATGAGACGCGCCGCCGCCTCACCAGGTGGTGTTGACGTGTGAACAGATGAGCTGGTATAACGGGGTCTGGAGGCAGCGGCAGACCGCAAATAACCTCATTTGATGGTACAACATCACATTACATTTCCAGAAATAAAAGAAATAGATTAAAAAAAAGTTTTATTAAACACTTTTGCTCATAAGTAGGGATGCCCAGATGGGGATTGGGAGATTGGGGCCGATTTCAAAAGATCGCAATCGGGAGAAAAATATTGTGAAACACCTTGTCTTTATATATTTAAAAAATATCTATGCTGATAACAAGCTTTATTTTTTATTTGTTTTGATACAATGCTGCACTAAGTGAAAAAAGAAGCTTGGATAGAACGGATACTGTTATTTAAATTTTTAAAAAAAAACAACCTTAAAGGACAACATAAAAGCATTTTTCTTTTATTTTTCCTTAATGCATTGCCGAAAGATCGGATCGGGAAGGATCGGGATCGAATCGGGAGCAAATATATTTGATCGGGATCGGAAGCAAAAAAACGTGATCGGGGCATCCCTACTCATAAGTTAATTGTTCTCAATAGAAACTATGTTTATCACATTGATTTCTATAGATTTAGCACTTTTGACAAAGTACATCAGCAATCGGTGGTGGTTTTCAACCCTTTTCATATCAAGGTCCATTATTGCCACAGACCACCATTTGATGAGATTTAGCCTCTCAGACCCAAAGTTTAAAATATTTTGTTGTCGTTGGATAAGATTTTGTCCACAATTCCATGCTGTATTAATGCGGTACCATAAGGGTCCATTTGGTTACCAACTCTCTGTCATTTAGCTGGGGACCCCCTCAAGGACCACTGATTGAAAACCAATGGTCCAGGACTGCAAAATCAGGATGGACCTTGGTACCCATCAACCAGGCTCCTGTGGTTCCCAAACTGTTTTACTCTCCCTTAAATCAAAAGCTGCCTGCACGCACGCACAGGCACGCACATGCATGCACATGCACGCATGTTTTTCAAACATGTTAACCTCTTATGCCCTAATAATAATACACTCCTCGTTCTACAAATCCCGAAACTACTCACTCTACAAGCTGTGATTTTTGAAACTTACAACAAAACAGACACCAGTCTCACCTTAGCGTCATGGATGCCGGTCACATCTTCGAAGGACTTCTCCCCGACCATGACGGCGGCCAGGTTGGCCGTGTAGCTGGACAGGACCAGCAGGCAGAAGATGGCCCACAGGTTCATGAGGAAGCGGCCCGTCCAGCACTTGGGCGTCTTGGACGCCACGGTTCGTCCAAACAGGATGGCCCAGCACAGGTTGAGGGCTGACGAGTACGAGAACACCTTTAATGAGAAACATCGTAATGAGGCAGGGGTCATGCATATCGTCGCTGTCGGGTGAAAACCTTGTATGTCCAAAACCATTCGTTTTGCATTTTTCATTTTAAAAATTATTTAAACTAGTTAAAACAGACGATCTACAAGCACACAACGCCTCGCAGCGCGAGGCGTTGTGTGCTTGGAGATACGAAACTTGGAGATACGAGGTTTCCACCCGACAACGACGATATACGTATGTTCCCTCAGTCCTGTGATCCCTCGGTGTAGGGTTAGTAAATATCTAGAATACCTCAGATTTACACCTAACTTTTCACCTAATAACCATTGTGTTGGGGCGCCCGCTGGCCTACTGGTCCAGGCGCATGCCACTTAGGCTTTGCCACATAGGCATGGATGCTTGGCGGCCTTTGCCACGTGTCACTCCCCATCTCTACTGTCCTATCAATAAAGGCATAAAAGACCAAAAACAAATCTTTAATAACCATTGTGGTTAACCTTATACATGGTATACAGTAACTGTGAGTCCAGGTATAAAAAACAAAAACACACTTTTTGTGAAGTAAACGGTGCTATTTATGAGTACATTTTATTAAGAGTCCCACAAAGCCAATGTGATCCTGGGCGTATGACAAACTTTGAGCACTTGTGCCAAGATGTAGGCCAGATGTACAGGCCACATTTCAGAGGCCGGACAAAGCCAGATGTTGGGTTTTCCCCCGTTCTTCTCCTACCTTTTCGCCTCACCTGTTCCCACTGACTGTGAATTGACTGACTCCTCCCAGGCCACACAGCTGCACGCTGTTGTGATTTATTGACTCTTGTATTTAATGCACCTCGCTTGTTCATTTCCACTGTTGGCTGTCTCACTACCTGTTGAACTATAGTTTTTGATCCCGCTCTTCATTTACGCTCCTGGCTCCTTGTGTCTGGCTACGTTTGCTCTTGTTGTATCTGCCCTGTGTGGTGTAGTACCTTAGTTGATATTTCCTGCGACTTAGAGTGAGTCCTACATGCTGTTTTGTTTCTACCCTGTCTTTACAAGTAAAGTTTAAGTTTTTACTCAACCCCACTCTCTCCGCATCATAATTCCATTCCTGGCTTCTGGGCTTCCAATGCTTAACAGTGAGCCCTGATCCGAATCCAAATATTTGAACACGTAGTTTGACGTTCACCTTAACTCGGTTGCGTCCGTGGGGCGTCATCCCGAAGGGGCTCTTCCACTCGTACAGGGTGAGGAAGAGAGCGGTGATGTGCAGCGCCACGAAGATGCCCACCCACATGGACCAGTGCAGCGGCCACATGAAGGCCCCCACGGGGAAGGCCGTGTCCCGGGTGCGCACCAGGATGCCCAGGCTGGTGGAGAACAGGGATGTGCGAAGAATGTTAGAGAGGCAGGGGTTGAAATCTCTAAATCTCTTTTTGTGAAAATATTGAAAATAGCAGACGTCGGCTATTTTCGGTGTGTGATACCACAAAACTAAGCATATCAAGTCAATACAGAAGATGTGGCGTAAGGGCATGGATTTCTACACAGAGAGGGCAATAACATATAGATGATGATCTTTATTATTACTTTCTTTTTAGATTTTGTTGTTTGCTGTTATATTGTTTGCTGTTATTATATATACGCCACTGAATTGTCTGAAGGATGCCAAACTAAAATACGTTTTACTCTTATGTACCTGTACAAAAGACATAACAATAAAGTACAACCTTGAACCTTGCATTCAAGTTCAGGAGGGTTTGGACAAGGCAATTCTCTTGAATGCTGCCTTCAGGTATGGCATGGAAAGAGGACACAATAGTAAAAACTGAATTCATGGTCTGGAGAGGGCACTTTTTATGCAGATGGATAAAAGGGCAGGGGCTACATGTCTATGTATGTGTGCACGTGCCTGGTAGAGTAGAAGGGAGAGGTGAAGTCCACCACGCGGCTCCGGGCGGAGTTGATGCTGAAGGAGGTGACGGCCAGGTCAGCCACACCGTGGCGGAGGTCTCCTACCAGCCCCGTCCAGCGGCCCGCCTTCAGCGCCCCGTATTTACCATCCCCGACGATGTACAGCTCAAACTCGAACCTTAGACGAGATCAATATTATGTGAGTGTAGCAGAGAGCAGGGACATGCTGGGCCCCTGATTCAGCCTGGGAAAAAGAGTTGGAGAGGCCCTCATTGTGCGCCATAGAGAGAGAGAGATCTCTCTATAGCGCTGCTGCTACTCAAAGATTTGCCATTTCAGATCATGACAAGTGACAAGCCAGTGGGCCAATTACATGAGTTATATTTCGTTGTTGTCGGGTGGAAACCTTGTATGTCCAAAACTGTTTGTTTTGTATTTATCATTTAAAAAAATGATTTATACCAATGAAAACAGCCGATCTACAAGCACGTTGTGTGCTTGTAGATCTGCTGTTTTCACTACTTTTGTGCGACGACCTTGTATGATGAAGCAGGGCTTTGCTTTGCGAAAAAATGTACTTGGTGATACAAGGTTTCTGCCCGACAGTGACGATTTACTTTGTTTACGAAATTTATTATTATTTTTTTTTTCTAAAGGAACCGGACCGGCCGTTCATTCCCGGCCGCTGTCCCGCTTTTCCCAATGGCCAGCACGTCCCTGGCAGAGAGACTCACTGCCTCAGCCCGTTGGCCTCATAAGTCTAGAATCTCCCCCAGACCAAAGGAGACCATAGGGATATCTGTTTGGTCTGATGGTTAAGATGTTGTACTTTCATGCAGGAGACCCGATTTCTAATCCTGTGCGTTACATGAGCAAAGACAACATGAGTCAAAATCAACACACAACATTTTACTACTCCTACTATAATCCCAAGCGATATGGACCAAATCGTCATGACATCACAACCAAAAATGCATTTGCAGGTAGATAACGCTGGCAGCATGTTATTCGATCATTATTCATTATTCGTTAAGTGTGTCTGTTCTCTGTGTGACTAATGCAGAACATTGCTGAAAAAGAGCACTCGTGCTCTGCATGCCGATGCTGGATAAATAAAGCTTAAATAGTCCAGTGGTTCTCAAATGTTTTTTTTTTGTTTTTTACTCAGGTCACCCCTGTAAATAACCTTTTCATCCACAGCACCCATGAATTACACATTTTTGGAATCCTATTGCGACCGTAGCCGTAGGTGGGATTTATGAAAACATGCAGATCATGTCTGTCCGTCCGTCACGTCTCATGTCACGCCTCAAACCACGCCTCAAACCACGCTCCATATAGACCAATTATTTGTTTACAAACATTGAGACTGAATGCACAGCTGACTGTATCATGTAATCAATTCCCAACAGATCCCCAAACTTGTTGTTTTGGGGAGCACTGGTTATTCAACCTCCTCTTGTGTGCTAGTGAGGTGCTCCCATGGGGTGCGCCCTTATCGAGACATATATACTTCATTGCGCAACGGTATTCCGCGTCAAGAGTAGCTGATATACAAACTCACATCGCGTCACCAATGCAACCCTTCTGAGCTTGGAGGTCTGCGGCTCTGCGCGCGACACCGTCGCAGGACGGAGCATAATTAGGCTTCATGGACTGCAGCTGGGCGAGCTGTAGACGCTCTGGTGATCCAGTGGATCGGGTGGGTGATCATGAGGAGCGCTCCTGTTCTGATGACGGTGAATAGAGGTGGGGTTTGAAGGACAACTGTTTTGAATCGCTATTATTGTTTACAATCAACAGAAACTAAGGATTATATATTTCAAGAGTGAGAATTTACAGTAAAAATCCTAAGCATTCTTCCTCCACACTGGGAGAAAAACGGCATCTGAAAGTTTGATGGAATGCATTTTTAAACACGAGTGCCATCCATTGCATCCTATGAACGGTGGGGTTCATTTGGTGCCGACCGGCGTGCGCATACTGGTTTATATCAATGTGACGTGGACCATTAAGGCATCTATATGGTGGGGCGGCATAGCTCAGGGGTAGAGAAACCGTTATTAGAGCACGAAGGGTTCCCAAAGCCGAAGGGTTCCCAGTTCGAATCCGGGCTCCCCCTGAGTTAATGTCGAAGGGTCCTTGGGCAAGACTCTGAACTCCACATTGCCCCCGGTGAGCTGGTTGGTGCCTTGCATGGTTTCCTCCGCCACCGGTGTATGAATGTGCAGTGCGTGAATGGGTGAATGTAATGCACAATCTCTGTAAAGCGTTTTGGATAAAAGCGCTATATAAATGCACCATTTACCATTTATATGGCTAAGATCCCTGATGTCATCAGCAATAATAAGCCCATATCAGGGAATGCCCATACATGGACATATTGTGTCAGTCTCTGTTGTTTCAGTGCGACCTCGCCCTTTAGGGCGAGATCACTTCTCACCCTAGGGAATCTTACTGCTGTTATATTTTGGCAAATTTCCCATAAGATACATGTATGTATCTATCTTACTATCCTACTGTAAATATGTCACGGAGGAAAACTAGTGAATATCAGTTTTCACTAGAAATACTGTTCCTACGAAACAGTGTGGGCTTGCATGGAACACCATGGAACACCATGTATGGGCATAAAGAGCTACATTTGGTGCTTAAAGTTAAATATTTCCAAAACTCCAAAAGATTTCATGTGGGTGTTGTTGTTATTTATATCAGGTCACACTTGTTGGTGGTGATGTCATCAAGAACGCTGCTCCCTCATTGGCTAAAGGCCCTGTCTATAATATTGTCGGACAGTTTTGAGGAGAATAACCTTACTATATAAAGATTTGAGAGAACATACTGGTCTCGCATTGAAAATAACTTAATACGTTTAACCACTTGAACCCTGCCAGCATCCATATTTTGGTGGGCACATTCAGAGTTGGTGTAGAACATACATGGGCAACTGGCGGCCCGGGGACCACATGCGGCCCCCATGCACCTTCACTTAATGCGGCCCGCAGGTTGATACTGGAATACAGATATATTATTGATTTCAGCTGTTACAATTCCAAACATGACCTGCTTTAATTCCTTCAGTCTATATTAGTTAGTAGCTTAATTACTAGTATATTAAAATGTGTTTTTTTTTTATGTCCAATGTATTTATTTGTATTTAAAGCTATACTGTGTAAGATGCTCAACTAGTGGTCAGTAGCCCTATAGCAAACCACGGTCGCGTTCGCGTCTTTCGCCCGTTTTTCGTACCTTCACACCCCCGCGTCTGCCTCCACAACGCCGAGAGCTATCTTTAGAGGGGTCCCTGGTTCCTGTGCGTTCAGGCATTCCGGAGAAACGGACTACTTCACCCTGCCTGGTAGGCGAGATTAACTTTTGAGTAAAGAGACACACGGGCGACTACAAATATGGCGACCCCACTTCAAGATGCGCTGTGATTGGCCGGTAGTGTACCATGTGTGCATGATCGGCGATGTGATTGGGCAACGTATACACAACGTATACAGATGATGCAGATTACGTCATTTTGGCGCGAAATCCGGTCCACGGCCAGGATCATAGAAAACATATAAAGAGAAGGCTTCAGAAGCTGAAAATAACGGAGTGGGTGTTCTAAAACTTTAGCGATTTAACAGTTAGGACAATTTTAAGATTTGTTTTATAAAAAAAGTTACATGGTACAACTTTAAGTTCATAAAGTTAACATGAGTAGGCCTATATAACTAAATGTTACATTTCAGGATTCCAATTCAAAAATAACAAAACATAATTCAGGATTCCAATTCAAAAGAAGCAAAAATAGTTTTGAGCTTGTAGATCTGCTATTTTTGCTTCTTTTGTATGAGATGTGACAAAGTAGGACATAGCAATATATGCAATGTGGCCCTCTGGAGTGATGTTGGAAATATAGTGGCCCTCTCCATCATCAAAGTTGCCCACCCCTGGTGTAGAAGATGGAAAAATAACCTGTCGAGTACAATGCACGTGGTCAAACTGAAGTGATATTGGGTGAATTCCAAATATCATCAAAGCATTCTGAGTACCCCTGCATGGCTTGCATCACGGCAAACCCACTTTGAGAAACCCTGTAATGGCCTCATCTCATCTCAGTGGTGTCACAATTCAATTCAATTAAATTCAAAGAACTTTATTTTCCTTTCGGAACTTTGTTTGTGCAGTGGTTAAAAAAGACAACATACATAATACATTCACGCCACGGTACATAAAAACAGAAATGTTGCTACAATAAAAACACTATTTGTTTAAAAACTAGTTCTTTAAAGCATAATATAAAAAATATATATAAGAGCAATGTATAAATAAGTAAGTAGGATACATAATGATCCGTAACATATATGCCCGCAAATGTCCATCAGTTGAAGGGAGGGGGGGGGGGGGGGGGGGGGGGCTGTCCAGGCACCCTCCCCCAGACCTAGCTGTTCAACAGTCTGATGGAGGTGGGCACAAAGCTATTTAAGCCCCTTCTTTTAAATTATTTTAAATTCACCTCAGGTCCTCGGCCAGTTTCTCCAGCAGGTCGATGCAGTAACCGTAGCAGCACTTGCCGTAGTGGTGGGCCACGAGGCTGCCGTTGCCCGCGTACACCTGGAGGGAGGCGTTACAGGCAAGCATTACAGCCCAGACAGTATGACCGGCAGTGTGACAGGCAAGAGTAACGCAGGCAGTGTGACAGGCAAGAAAGAGTAACGTGTGACACAATATTGCTGCAGGTTTTTGTAATAACTGTGACCGGCAGTCACAGTTGTTTGACATAATCGTAATTATATTGTCATAATCGTCATAATCGTTTACATGTTGAAAAGCGTTCACATATTTAACAGAAATTGTGGCAATAGCAGATCTACAAGCTTGTAGATTGGCTATTTCCACTATCGATGTTTCTTTTAAGTCTTAAAGGAGTAGTTCACCCACAAAATGATTAGTCATGCCATGGAGACTTGAGTTCAATAATATTTGTTGCATTTGTCGCATTCCTAAGACAAAATAATTGATTATAGTACATTTGCCCCCATTGATTCTGGCTGGGGACCCAAATGCATGGCCCTGGATGGGGACCCAAATGCATTTGCGTCAGAATCAATGGGGGGGAATAATTTAGGGTCAAGAGTCAAGTAAATTTACACCCATTGATTCTCCCCCAAATGCATTTGGGTCCCCATTCAGAATCAATGGGGGTAAATTGACTATAATCAATGTTTTGTCTTAAGAATGCGACGAATACAAAAGATATTATTGAACTTAAGTCTCCATGGCATGACTAATCAATAGAAGTAATTTTGGGGGTGAACTACTCCTTTAAAGTTGTCAAATATGTCAGTAATTTCTTTGTATATTTAGGTAATGTGTCGTATCTGCCATGTGCAACTTCAAAGGCTACAGTACAAGCCAAACAGAAATGTAATTGTCAACAACAAAAACACAATTAAATTGTTGATCGCAATTATTTGAGTGACAATGAATCGTCATGTAAAATGTCTGGTGACAGGCCTACCTGGTGGAACAGCGTGTCCAGCGTGTGCGTGCTGTTGCTGCTGGCGTCCAAACAGAGCCGTCCCGCGGGGCAGCTCCCGTCCCGGTCCATGCCCCGTGTGAACACGAAGGGGTGCTCCACCAGGGTCACCACCCTCACCCTGGTCCCTGCCACCGGCATGCCCTCCTTCCACCTCCTCCTCAGCCTCCTCCTGCATGGAGGGACCATAGAGGCAATGGTGGGGAAAAGTAGCCTACTACATTTTCAAAAGGTTTTGATACTTGACCAAGCCCCCAGAACCCTGGGGGCGCCCTGAAACCAAATGGACATGGTGGCCGTTTTGAGGTACTGCAGTTGGGTCTACTCACATGAACGCGCGTCTAGGCTTCTTTGTATTGACGCGCGTTCATACCGGAAGTGCTCGTTCATGAAGCGCGTCCATGAACACAAATTATGACGCAAAACGCGTCACAGTGGCCCCACTACGTCACGGTTTTACTAGCCGGAAGGAGGGGTGAAAACGCCTCATGCGCTGGGTGAGCAACTCAATGCAAGTGGACGGGCGGGGATATCTGGTGTCCTCTCTATTCTTATTATAACTCTATGTACTTGACCCATTTAGAACGGGCACACATTATTCATTATTGTGTATTATTAAATAGCAGATCTACAAGCTCACAAGGCGTCACAACTGTAGATCGGCTATTTTGGTGAACCTTCCCCCCAGAAAAGGCATGCTGGCGGGGTTCAAGTGGTTAAACGTCAAGTATAACGTTATTGTCAGTCAGTTCTGATGGAAATGGATATTTCTCCAATATGATGTAAGATTCTAAAATTTAACAGTGTAATTCAGGGGTGCCGTGGATGAAAAAGTTATTTACAGGGGTGCGCCTGAGTCAAAAAAGTTTGAAAATCCCCTGCTCTACGTAGCATATATAGCATATAGCATTCAGAGATTGTGGAATAGTTGTCTGGCTACGCGAGACTAGAGCAGCATTAACCTTGTGGTTAATGGAGGTGGGCTTTAACACTTTATTTGCCCCTGCTGAGCACTTGGGTTCCACTCACACAAGTCATAACCAATGCCTTTCACTATTTTAACCAACAAATATCAGTCATCGCACCTTCATTCAATCAGGGTTCCCACGGTCATGAAATTCCTGGAAATATTTTGAAATTAGAAAAATATTTTTTCCAGTACAGGAAAGGTTTTGGAATTGATCAAGGATCCTGGAAGGTCCTGGAAAGAATAGCTATGCATTGTCTCTGGTTATTGATTTTGTTAATACCTCTTAAATGACAAATTAAACATTGGTCAAATTGTCAAATATTAGAGGCAGAAATTGTGAAAATAGCCGATCTACATGCTCACAACGCCTCGCAACGCGAGGCGTTGTGAGCATGTAGATCGGCTATTTTCACAATAAAACCGTGTTATACAAAATTCCTCTACTCTTAGTGCTCGTCAGGGTGGGGGGTCCCCAGTTCAAATATGATTATTTCGGGGGTCACAGCCTGAAAAGGTTGAGAACCACTGGCATACACTACCTGTCTTTAGGCATATTGCACATAGGAGTAAGCGACTCGTTATTGAGCTGAATTATTGTTATATAGTCCTGGAAATCGGGTTAAATATTCTGGAAAAGTTTTGGAAATGTTTTGGAAATGAATTGGTAAAGATGTGTGGGAACCCTGTTCAATTGCCCAGCCTTACCTCCTTCCATCGCCTCCTCCTCCTCCTCCTCTTCCTCTGCCCCCGGGTTCTCCCTCCCCTCCCTCCTGGCGCCCCCCGCCCGCCCCCCGCCTCTCCTCCTGGTCCATGAGCTCCAGGCGGCCCCCGGCCTCCCAGCGGCCCACGGTCACCCAGGTGGGCTGGGCCAGGGCGTCCCGCCGCAGCCTCCAGATGTGGAACCTCTGGGAGGTCACCACCAGGGAGAGGTTCTGCTGGACGCGCACCGCGCCGGTCAGACCCGAGAAGGACGCGTTGGACAGGAAGCTGGGGGAAAACGCATCGTATCATTATTCATTATTGCACGGTGAGAGTGTGTGTGTGTGCGTGTAAACGTGTGTGTACCAGGGATGGGACATTATGACAATTTCATATCACGATTATTGTGACAAAAGAAATCGCGATTTACGATGTAATCAAAATCCATTATCCTGGGGCGGACATTTTTAATGTTTTCTCTTATCTTCTTCTCAATACAGTAACAAATGACTGAAAACTATTTTTTAAATCAATTCTCTTCGAAAGTATCCTGTATTTTCTATTTTTTTTGTCTTGTCTCGATTGCGCCCTCCGCTATTTGCATTGTGATACAATTTTCATTAAATCGATTTAAATAGGCTATTTTGGTGAACCTTCCCCCCAGAAAAGGCATGCTGGCGGGGTTCAAGTGGTTAAACGTCAAGTATAACGTTATTGTCAGTCAGTTCTGATGGAAATGGATATTTCTCCAATATGATGTAAGATTCTAAAATTTAACAGTGTAATTCAGGGGTGCCGTGGATGAAAAAGTTATTTACAGGGGTGCCCTGAGTCAAAAAAGTTTGAAAATCCCCTGCTCTACGTAGCATATATAGCATATAGCATTCAGAGATTGTGGAATAGTTGTCTGGCTACGCGAGACTAGAGCAGCATTAACCTTGTGGTTAATGGAGGTGGGCTAACGCTTTATTTGCCCCTGCTGAGCACTTGGGTTCCACTCACACAAGTCATAACCAATGCCTTTCACTATTTTAACCAACAAATATCAGTCATTGCACCTTCATTCAATCAGGGTTCCCACGGTCATGAAATTCCTGGAAATATTTTGAAATTAGAAAAATATTTTTTCCAGTACTGGAAAAGTTTTGGAATTGATCAAGGATCCAATCAAAATCCATTATCCTGGGGCGGACATTTGATATAGAGTGGAAAAAATACTGTATCAAGTATGTATATTAAAAGTACCTTTTACCAATTATAGAGGGTTTAAATGGTACCGGATATGCAGCTCTGCAAATAAAAGGTGAATTGATCCCAGTGCTTGACAGAGGACGATTTCACGATAAATTAAATCTACACAAAAGTGTTTTTTATCACGATAAACGATGATATTATATCGCTTATCGTCCCATCCCTAGTGTGTACTTGTGCATGCATGCGTGTGTCCACATAATTATCTATGCCAGCCAGCCATTGGCAAATATTTTGAGATTATGATCAGTGGAGACACATGTGAAAGGTGGAAAGGTGGATGGTTGCAGAGAAGTTTGGAGAGAATTAGATAACTGCTTGCCTCTGAGTTAGTGCGCATACTGTACATACAGGCTGGGTTTGAATTAGGCATCAAGATACAAAGGAGCGAGGCCAACCAGAAGCATGTTGTTCCATCTAATCACTATCAGGTAAAACACGATGGCATGGAATCTTGAGGCCAATGAAGATGCACACCTCTAGGCATGTAACGATTTATCGTAAATCAATTCAAATCGATTCGAACTCTTGACTATTTAAATCGATTTAATGAAAATTGTATCACAATGCAAATAGCGGAGGGCGCAATCGAGACAAGACAAAAAAAAATAGAAAATACAGGATACTTTCGAAGAGAATTGATTTAAAAAATAGTTTTCAGTCATTTGTTACTGTATTGAGAAGAAGATAAGAGAAAACACAGTTAAAGGAGTAGTTCACCCCTAAAATGACTTTATTGCTATTGATTACTCACACCATGGAGACTTGAGTTCAATAGTATGTTTTTGTATTTGTCACATTCCTAAGACAAAAATGTGATTATAGTATAGCATTTGTATTGGGGAGCCATCCGGAATCAATGGGAGTACATTTATTGTAATCGAGTTATTGTCTTTTGACAAAACCCCCAAAATATTATTCAACTGCACTCCATGGTGTGAGTATTCAATAGAGAAAAAAAGTCATTTTGGGGGTGAACTACTCCTTTAATCCTGGATTTGTGTGAGAAATAATAACAATTAAAAATGATTTGGCCGGAAAATAAATTTGTTTAAAAAGAAATTGTGAAAAATCTTATCGTGAACAGATACTCAACAGATACTCAACTCACCAGCATACGATGATTCGCATCGTATGGTGAGTTGAGTGAATGGTTACATGCCTACCTCTCATGCTTACCTGGCCAGGTACTGTCCAGATGACGTCCCTCTGCGTGCGCCGGGGTTGTCGTGACAGTTGTTCGTGTTCTGGAACGACTCCAGATCTGGCCTCTGGGACGCTGCCGCGGCCACCGCCCGAGCGATCAGATCCAACGCGTCGCCAACGTAGAAGCGTAAGGGCTTCCTGTCCACCTCCCCGTAGGCCAGGAGACCCAGAGGCACCCCGATGGACTGCAGAGCGTCTGGACTCACACACACACACACACACACACACACACACACACACACACACACACACACACACACACACACAGCAGAGTTGTTTGTTATCATTAACCCATTTAGGCCTAGAATTATTCAATGATTTAACTATTGAAAAATAGCAGAACTAGCGATCTTGTAGATCTGCTATTTTTGAAAAAGTCTTTGAATATTTCTTTTTAACCCTTTGTAAGCCACGGGGAGCCCCTTAATGTTAAAATCGTACTATATCGGACTTCCTGGGGGGGAGGGGCAGCCACGTCGTCTTTTCCCGTACTTTCCCGTATTTACCGAAATAAATGATTTTCATCCGAAAATCGGCGATCGTCTAACCTTCCCTAGTCACCACTTGTGCATTGATAGCTCATGCACGGTCTGACATGAAGCAGAGGTGACGTCAGCTCCTTTCCTTCTCCAAGGCTACTCCCAGCAATCCGTTTGCTGTCTGTACACTAGTGCTCCTACTGCAGCCATGCTTGGGGCTATGCTAGCGAAAGTTTTCAGTTCTGCTCTTGAGTCACACATGGACTATTTGCGGGGACATTTACGTGAACGGATCGCGCACGCGAAACGCACTGGGAGATCGATGATCGGCCAAAACCCCCATTCTATCCCAACGGAGATCGAGAAAATCACGGTGAGCTAATGACCTGGGAAAAAAAAAAAAAAAAAAAAACAACGGCGCTGTCCAAGAAGGAGGGGCGGCGGGCTCATGTTTATAAACATAATATTATGTCTCAGATCACAATACAATAATAGAAATTTCACGGCTAATCTACCAACCACCATTCTATTTCGGACGGCAAAGTGTTAAAAGCGTAACTCAAACTAACTTTAACTTTAAATTTGTAACTCAAATATAATTTGCTTCTGGGGGGGTCCCTGGAACAACATATTTTGAGATGGGGGTCCACGGCCAAATACATGTAATTTATGTAATTTTCAAAAAATGTAGATCTACAAGCTCGCAGTGCGGCACTCGGTGCCGTGCTGTAAGCTTGTAGATCTGCTATTTTTTTTTATAGTTAAAGCATGCAATAATGGTTAAAGAGGTGCTGCCATAGTTTTGTACTTTTTCTGGTTTTCATGTGTCTAGGAGGTTGACAGTATTTCATTAGAACCCCTGGTGTGGTTGTAATGAGCAATTATGTATTCACTTTTTTATTTTGGATTTCTTCCTGGAGGCTGACACCTTGTGGGTCAAAAGTGCAGATCCAAAAATAGTGATTAAATTACATCATATAATCATCCCCTCCCCTTTTAACATTCACCCAACACTGTGGGTGTGGCTAACTACAGCTGGGTCACCCACATAAAAACCTAATCTCAACTCTTTCTGTACACTCTTTTGGGAAAAATCCTCCTCCTAGTATAATCATAATAACTGATAATCATGTTTTAGGGGGGAAATAAATCATGGCACTGCATCTTTAAAGTGGTTCAAATCTAAAGATTTGCCTTCAAGCCTAATGGCCTGAGGCCCATTCTAAAACTGTCTTCTAAATCCTGATGGTTTTCTGAAAAAACGTACCGTATGTTTCTAAATCAGTGGTGCTCAACATTTTGAATGTCAAGGTCCCTAGAACTATATGTATTTGACCGTGGGCCCCCCATCAAAAATATTTACTTCCGGGGACCCTGAGAAATAAAGATTTGAGTTACCAATGTTCGCAGCACTCTGTGTCGCGCTATGAGTTTGTATAGATCCTGTATAAAATAATGCATGTTAAAGCAGTTAAAATCTAATAATTGGTCCTTAATAGTGCTCATTATAAGATGGCACTATTTCTACTGCTACTGGTACTCTAGTACTACTGTTTATTCACTCCGACTCTCAGAGGAGGGTCGACCTAAAACAAAGTCGACCCAAACTCGTTTCCCAACGGGTCTGTGACCTTAAGCTAGATGCAGAATAGACCAAAATCTAATCTTTGCTTCTGGGGGTCCCTGGAACAAAATATTTTGCGATAGGGGTCCAACCGTGGAACAAAATATTTTGAGATGGGGGTCCGCGGCCAAAAACACATTTTGGGGGTCCTTAACCACTGATAGAGACATTCTAAAAAATGTCTTCTAAATCCCAACAGTTTTCCTGAAAAAACTTATGTTGCTATCATTGTTTCTAAAACTTTGTCATGTCAAGGACCACCAGAATGATATGTATTTGGCCACGTTCCCCAATCGCAAAATATTTTGTTCCAGGGACCCCCAGAAGCAAAGATTTGATTTTGGTCTATTCTAACTTAAGGCCACAGACCCGTTGGGAAACAAATTTGGGTCGACTTTGTTTTAGGTCGACCTTTCCTGCTACCGTGGACAGTTCAGAAACCCACCTACCACTGGTACACAGGTTTGGTCATTTCAAACAAGATCTCTCTCTCTCTCTCTCTCTCTCTCTCTCCCTCTCTCTCTCTCTCTCTCTCTCTCTCTCTCTCTCTCTCTGTCTTAGAAGAAGAAGAAGAAGATGAAGAATGGCTTCCATGTCAGCATGTTAACTTTCCTGGAAGAGACAGGTTGTCCACAGCCCAACTGACTAATGAGAGCCAACAGAAAATGGTTCCTTTTCATTCGTTTTATTTATTTATCTACCAGGGACAGTGCACATTAATCAACATGTCAGTTTTCACACGCAGGTAACTGAGCCAGAGTTAGCCAGACGCTAATCTCCATCTGTAGTCCTACTGAGTACAGGCTGTTAAAGAGTGATGATAAAAGGAACATTATTTATGTGAGCATTATAGTGAGAACCAATTGAAGATAAGGTTGAAGTTATAGGACTAATGAGCATTATAGTAAGGACCAATTATATGAAGATAAGGTTGAAAATGACTGAAGTGCTGTTTCAACTAAAGCTAATGACATAGTTAAAAGTAAAACAAAACTGAAACTTCACTACAGATGTGCCTTCTCAAAACTTTACACGTCCTGCAATTGGCAAGACAGTACATTTCCAGTGGATTGGCAGAACATTGAGCTTGTTGATAAGCTATTTTTGAGCGGTGGCCACACCACTCCTAAGCGTGAGTGTGTGTGTAGGTTATTATTATGCGTGTGGGTATGTATGTAGCCTGCAATACCGCTGGTGACCAAGTGGCGCTGTTGCGTCACACACACACACACACACACACACACACACACACACACACACACACACACACACACACACACACACACACACACACACACACACAGGATCCTGAAATGAACTGCTACACACGGTCACGCACACACACACACACACACACACACACACACCAACGCTCACTTCAAACTTGGTTTGATTTTTGCTATTTGTATGACCTTCTCTGACTTTGAATCAACATAAAAAACATCTGTATATGATAAAGAACAGGCTGTTATCGTGTGTGTGTGTGTGTGTGTGTGTGTGTGTGTGTGTGTGTGTGTGTGTGTGTGTGTGTGTGTGTGTGTGTGTGTGCGCACGTGCGTGCGTGCGTTCGTGTGTGTGTGTGAAGAAAACGCAAAGCCATAATAACCTGGGCTCAGGGGATGAGCCAGGATCCAGTGGACGTAGGGGAGGGTCAAGCCGAGGTCCTGGGCACTCCTGAGGACGGAGGAGCAGCACTGGGGGTCTGAGCCCAGCAGCAGGGCGACGTGGGGGCGAGCACTAGGACCGCTCCGCCGGGGCGGGAGGTGCTGGGACAGCAGCCTCTGGATGTGGGAGCTGTTGAGAGCCCACTGGCCCGTGAGGTTCAGCAGGGCCCTGTAGCGTTGATTTAGACAGCAAACGTCGATTTAGTTTCAGTGATAGTCTTGAATAAAATTCTGTTTAATAGCTTTAGTCATATTTTAGTCACCTGGAATGGTTTACTTTTAGTCTAGTTTTATTTGATTATTTGATTGTAAGATTTGAGTCGACTAAATCTACAGATTTTGCAGACTAAAATGTGTTTTTGTCGGGTCGTGATACCATCAAAATGGCAGATTTTCACTTTCGCTAGCTGCATGCCGAAAATAGATGATCAACCACACATTCTCCTAGTCAACTCCTTCAGTCCAGTTTTTATTTGTTGACGATATTGTCAGTATATTTAGTTTTAGTTTTTTTTTTTTTTTTTTTTCTTTCAGTGAAAAAAGGCAGTCGAAAGTTTTCGTTAGTTTTAGTCAATAAAATCAACAGTGCCTTCAGTCGCCAGTCTGGCCCTAACCATAGGCACCGTTTCCTATTGTATTGTGTTGTTGTGTATTGGCTGTATGCTTGCCTCTCTCTGCAATGACTGTTCTGTTACTGGCTACATTCTCAATCCGCAGTCATTCTCTCAATTTGACCAGGACTGGGATAAGATGACAAAACTGGAAAGAACAGCAAAGTTCCCAAAAATTAATCAAACATCTTACATCTATTATATTTAGCCTTTTTTTTCACCTTCATGTTCTTCACCTCATCATCATGTTTTGGGTCCAGCACTGTGTTCAAAGAAACTGTGGGGATGTGCATATCCTACTCCTTTTTTCACCTTTTATATTTGCCACATCGACTTGGGGACGACTTCGCTGCTTTTCAATATGTTCATATAGTTGAATTGAATTTAATCCGATCAACTAGGTGCCAGACAAGCTAATACACAACAAATCGTTGATCTGTTTATGCATGCTGGCTGTGAGTGTGAAAAAAACTCGGGCTGCTAGAATTAATAATAAAATTATAATAATAATAGATGCATATTCCTCTCGCAAGGGAAATTCAGTATTTTCAGTCCAGCCTAGCTGATTCTCTGCCCACAAGGAGCGTGTGAGCAATTAGGGGTTAAGAGTCTTCATGCACAGGCGACACACATCTACGTTGCTACCCTGGACTGGAATCAAACCTGGGACAACCAGGGGCTCTGGTTCCCTAGGCGGGCTCCCAAGCCATTCCATAATTAAGTGCAGCAGCGCAATTATGGGAGAACAAAGTTGTTCTCCTGTCAGTTAGACAGTGGTTCTCAACCTGTGGGTCGGGTTAGGGTTATTTTGGGGGATCCCCAGATGATTAACTTATTGTGCAACATTGTTTTCTCACTCAACAGTAAACAAACCAGCATAAAGTTTAAGAGGATTTATGCACATTTCTAAAGTGACAATTTAAAGACTTTTAATACCTCTAAAATGACAAATAAAAAATTGGCCAAATTGTCAAATATTAGACAGAAATTGTGAAAAGAGACGATCTACATGCTCACAACGCCTCAATAGAACCGTGTTATACAAAATGTAATGCCTCAACTCTTAGTGCTCGTCAGGGTGGGGGGTCCCCAGTTAAAATATGATTATTTTGGGGGTCGCGGCCTGAAAAGTTTGAGAACCTCAGAGTTAACACTTAAGTTGCAGTGATTTTTTCTCTTCAATGTCCCGCGATGCCATGGTCTCCATAGACTTCCATGTAATTTATAGTGCACGGATCGTGCATGATGCACCACGTGTGTGCACACTGTTCACAGCTTTCAAACTAAAAAAATCCGCTTGGAAATCCGTTCAGGCATTCATGATTTATCAGCCATTATGTTTTCTTCAGATGTAAACAAACATGGCTGCCATGTTTGAAAGAATGGGTTGGTATGGGGGTTAAACATGCAATTTCGCGATCACGATCATGCCTAATACATTTCTGGTCCAAAAAACATTTTTGAAAAAAAAAAAAAATGAAAAAACGGCCCAAACTCGGGGTTGGCACCAGATGTGTTAAGAGTGAGAGATCGGATCACGGAACCAATCCCCCCCCCCCCTCCTCCCCCCACTAATGTCCCCCGACTTTGTCCCTCCATGCCGGGGACGCTCCTGGCCCTAACCTTTGACCTTTAACCCCCTGGCTGCTGTGGGCGAGGTCCAGGAGGTGCGGTGGCAGCAGCGGTGCCGGTCCCCTGGCGCCCTCCTCTGGCCAGCCCTGGCACAGCACGGCCATGGCGTCGGTCCAGCGGCTCCTCCCCAGAACAGACACCAGCAGAGAGGAGAGGGCCGACGGAGGAACCACTGTCATCATCTGGAGATGGAAACGGTTCTGGAGCAGACCACAGAGACACAAGGGACAACACGTTGGTGTTCGAGATGTGTGAAGACAATAATTACAGGGTTCCCACGGTCATGAAATTCCTGGAAATATTTTGAAATTAGAAAAATATTTTTCCAGTACTGGAAAAGTTTTGGAATTGATCAAGGGTCCTGGAAGGTCCTGGAAAAAATAGCTATGCATTGGCCAAGTTGTCAAATATTAGTGGCAGAAATTGTGAAAATAGCAGATCTACATATGTTCCTCTACTCTTAGTGCTCGTCAGGGTGCCCGGGTCCCCAGTTCAAATATGATTATTTCGTGGGTCACGGCCAGAAAAGGTTGAGAACCACTGCCATACACTACCTGTCTTTGGGCATTATGCATAGGAGTAAGCGACTCGTTATTGAGCTGAATTATTGTTATATAGTCCTGGAAATCGGGTTAAATATTCTGGAAAAGTTTTGGAAAGGTTTTTGAAATTAATTGGTAAAGATGTGTGGGAACCCTGTAATTAGAACTGCACTCTGTCGAGGTGCCAACTTGCGTCTTGTGCACAAGTAGGCCATGTATGGCCTACTTGTGCACCAGCAGAGCGTACCACGAGGTGCACTCACCACTATCACCACTGGCAGTGTCAGTGACATCACCACTGGCATCACCTGGAATGCTGGTCCCTTATTGGGCTACAGGCTTAAACACGGCCAGACACTGACACATACATAAATACATACGTACATACGTACACACGTACATACGCAGCCGAACGCAGTACTTGCACACACTGCTGGCGCAAGTAATTAGCATGGAGAGCTGAGGAAGTGATTAGGCCGCAGGATCACACACATACACACACACACACACAGAAAACCTCTTGAGCGCTACAGTATGCATCAGATATTTGAAAATAGCTGTTCTACAATAGCCTGGGATCCAGGCTGCTTCGCTGCGTTCAGTGGATTTGTCTTGTCACTTGGCTTCTCAGTCTGGCCAGGCTGCTATCTGCAAGGGAGGCGGTATACCAAACCAGTGAAAACCACCCACGGCTTCTGATTGGTCTGTTGTGCGCCAGGTGCGGGTGGGGCGGTACAAAAACAGCAGTGTGTTGTCATACCAATGCGAAAAAGTTATATTAACTTTTACAAGTTATATGTGACGGCTCTAGAAGTATTCTGCTTTGAAAGCGTTGATTGGAGGTGTAGGTATATCGAGTTTTGAACTAGCAATACTTTTGTCAACAGAGAGAAAAGCATGGACGTATCTACCCTAAACCTATTAATTTACAAGAAGTCTACACAATTAGAGAATGCAGAAGAATTGTTATTTTGGTCAACGTTTGTCTGTTATCTCTCCTATGGTACCAACATCAATACAGCATGGAATTGTGTGTGTGCGTGTGTGTGTGTGTGTGTGTGTGTGTGTGTGTGTGTGTGTGTGTGTGTGTGTGTGCGTGTGCGCGTGTGCGTGTGTGTGTGTGTGTGTGTGTGTGTGTGTGTGTGTGTGTCAATTCTCTCAATTGCTGAATAAATAATGGACCTTGTGATGAAAAGGGTTGAAAACCACTGAGCTACTGTACAATGTGTCACCAGTGATCCTGATGATTAACATGATATGTTGTGTCTATGCACCAGAGATAAAGGACGTAACTGTCCGTGTGCTCTAGTGAATGTGACATGTTCTGCTCCCGAGAGACATCAGACTGCATGCAAGGTACACATGTGACATGTCCTTGTTGCCAAAACACAGTGGAGGAAGAAATACTCAGTTTTATTTTCAGACTCCACCTAAACCCATAGCACTACTGTAACACTCCCCCTTCCCTCAATGATCATACATGAAGCTAGATAGCATCTTTAGGTTTTAGATTTTTTTTTTTTACTGATTAGGTGCGTGGTCTACCTATGTTATTGTATTCCTAGATTGATATTCATATGCATTTGTTATGTATGTGTTAATGTACTGACATATTATCTTGCTTATTATAGTGATGTGTATTACCTGCTTATTGTAAGTCGCTTTGGATTAAAAGCGTCTGCTAAATGCCTAAACTGTAAACTGTATTTTACCAAAGTAAAAGTAGCAACACCACAACATAGAGAGTTTCTGATACAAGTAAAAGTCCTGTATTTAGTTCAAACGCATCACTGGGTGGGATCAAAATACACAGTGTGCAAAAGTAAAAGTAGGCCAAAATAAGATAAGATTTGTCAAAATGGGTCCAAAAATATTTCTAAAAAAAGATGCGTAGATCAGCAGTCCTCAAATAATCTTGAAAAGAAATGTCACCATTTTTGTATGGGGTCCCTGGCACAAGATATTTTCAAATGGGGGTCCCATCATGGCCAAATCATACATTCATTTGAGGGCCTTTGACATGAAAAGGTTTGAGAACCACTGACACACACCAGCAACACTGAACTTGAACAATACAATGATCATACATTGATGAAAACAAACGAGGGCGTTCTGTTATAGCCAGTCTGTCTATTTTTAGAACAACAAACCCTATTCAAATGGAACCAGCGGTGATTTGTTCTCTCTAATCCTCTGCCAGACCTCGATCCCACCATTCACTGCCATCCATTTGAATTCCTTCTGCTCAAGGTGAGAGAAATCTCCCTTTTGTGTTGCGGAGGAGGCAGACTGTATGTAATGGGGGTAATCTGCAATCCATTAGTTTCACACAACTTCACAGCCTACGCCTTCCATGCAAAAATAGACTTTAAGACGCAGTTAGAAGCATCTCACCATCTCAAAATGTCTTCCTCTGCTCATTATTCTACTTCTTCTGCTTCTTCCTTACAATTTACAATTTAGGCATTTAGCAGACGCTTTTAATCCAAAGCGATTTACAATAAGCAGGTAATACATCAATATAATATAAGCAAGTAGTGAAAATAGCCAATCTACAAGCTCACAACGAGGTGCGAAGCAACACATTAAGAGCTTGTAGATGGGTTGTTTTCACTAGTGCAAATGTCTGATTTCTGTTTTGGGTCACAAGCTAAAAAGTTTGGGAACCACTGAAGCTATACAACTGGTTTGTGGGTTAGCAAAGTTTGTCAGTGGGTGTATTTTACAACCAAATTTGATGTGCCCATAAGGGGAGCCACACATGTCTTTCTTTGCCAATTTTTACCAAATTAAATGGACATAAGTCATAATGACAATGAGCATCAACCACAGCTTTAGCATGATATTCTATATACCGTTGCCCTGTAATTGGCTACCAAAATCAGTGAGGTAGTTTTACTCACACAAGGTTTACTATGGCTGGCATCTGTCAAAATAACATGCTATCTAAATTACTTTTAGACCTGTGCACAAGACAAGGCAAGGCTCACGCGCCCGCGTGGGAGACAGCAGTTGAGACATTTACTGTGACCACAGGGAGCAGTTTAGTGTGAAAACCTGCAGCAGTTGTGTCACGCTGTCATGCTAAGCTGTTACCCTTGCCTGTCACACTGTGTCACGCTAAGTTATCACACCCACACACTATGCTCTTTTACACCTCCTACAGGCGCTTGCTGTAACTAGACTTGTAATTAGCCTGTTCAGTTGTGGTAGATCAGCTCATTGATGTCCAGCACACCTGAAACTCTGATCAGTTTGGCTGAGTGTTTTAAAGTGTACAGATCTCCTCTGCCCTTTTCCTCCTCACGTGTGCTTTGAACAGCCTTTGCTTGTAAGTTTACATGCAATTATGCTCGCCTGCACGCAATATTTATCTTCAATTAATGTCCGCCCCACCATGTCTCATATGCATATGTATAGGCCTATATGTTGAAGTTTTTGCCATTTAAAAAAAATCTTTGTAAGTCTAAATAGTCAAATTAGCTGGTACCCCTGCGGTCGCTACTCAACCTTAGGGAGTGTTACTTGTATTCACAAAGTTATCGCCGTATCGGTATCAAGTGGTCATATTTTGTTTGCAGGAAAATACATTACAATTGTAAAGATGCAAGTTATATGGCATATTTAGGAAAAGTCAGTGTTAGGGAGCCTTCTGAGACTTCCCGAGCAACGTTAATTGACTTCAAAATCTCAAAAGCCGCCTGGCTGAACGCTTTGTGATGTGTGTGTTGAAGGATACCTTTTATGTGGATGTGCACTCAATACCGGGCACCGTAGTGAATCCAAGCAATCAAAACCTCAATCAAATGCACTGACTGAGAAATCAGAGTTGTGCCTTAAAGGCATATTTCACCTTAGAACATGTCTGGGGTCATTTTAACGTCTACTCTGGCTTTTGTGAGCACCTCAGACAGCTTTTAAGTTGCTTGATTAAAAATGGGGGGGAAAAGGAACTGAAAAAAGACTGTGTTTGAAAGTGTAATGTTGATACAGGCATGTAGTTCCTGTAAGTTTCTCATTGGTGAAGACATAGCTTCACATAGTTCAATTATAAGCTTATGCTTAGGTTTGGGTTGTACAGGTACCACTGGTGCCTGCTCAATGGAGTCATCAGAGACACAGCTTTGTAATTTAGTAATGATATGATATGATATGATATGATATGATATGATATGATATGATATGACAAAAGGTGTTGGCACCAAAACTTAAAAAAAAGTCAAACAATCGCAAATAACAGACCTACAAGTGAGCTTGTACATTGTCTCTTTAATTTGGAACAGCCAAAGTATGAAATTGGTATACCGGTATGCAAGATGATTAATGTATGGGTTGTAATAATACAATTCTGCAAAGTAACTGGTAAAGCTGCCAAACAATTCTAGTGGAGTAAAAAGTAAA
This sequence comes from Nannobrachium achirus, assembly GCF_963921795.1. Taxonomy (NCBI): domain Eukaryota; kingdom Metazoa; phylum Chordata; class Actinopteri; order Myctophiformes; family Myctophidae; genus Nannobrachium; species Nannobrachium achirus. The sequence continues at coordinate 38,131,401 of NC_137822.1, read as the reverse complement.
ATATTTGCCTCAGACATGTAGAGTATAAGTATAAAGATCAAAAAGGTAAGGTAAACGTACCTCAACATTATAGTTAAAAGTACTTGAGTAAAGGTACTTAGTTTACATTACATTAATAGATTCATGACTGGACAAACATGTTGGATCTGAGAGGTCAGGTGTGACGTGGGCTATACTTGTGATTTCAGATCAAGGATTCATTGGAAGATTAGTGAGTCCGAGGTGTCGTTGGATGCTTTAAATAAGTGGTTCTCAAACTTAGGTTCCCAAATTATTTTGTGGGGTCCCCAGATGATTAGCTTAATGTAAAAAAAAAGAAAAAAAGAAAAACGTCTCACTCAACGGTAAACAAACCAACATAAGTGGTATCTGCACATTTATAAAGTGTAGTTAAGGATTTTCAAGACCGTTTTAACACCAAACTGGCCAAACTATCAAATATTAAGTAAGCATTAAGTAATTAAGTAAGCAACATTGTGAAAATAGCAGATCTACATGCTCACAATACCTCGCAACGCAAGGCGTTGTGAGCATGTGTGAGGATGTAGATCTGCTATTTTCACAATATTTATCTGTGGAACCAAGTCACGTTAAATGTAATACCTACAAGTGCTTGTCAGGGTGGGGGTCCCCAGTTCATATATGTTTATTTTTGGGGTCACAGCCTAAAAAAGTTTGAGAACCCAGGCTGCTTTAAATGGTGAAAGTGTGGGGTTCTAAGGTCAAAAACAAATTGAGTCTGTTTCTCTAATCCGAGTAAGCCTCTAATTCTGTCTGAGCTCAGCGAGGCTGCGTGGCACTCCCCTGTCATCTGGGTAGCTTTTAATGCTCTCTCCTTGTGGGGAAGGCAGCCAAAGAAATGCTAATTGTGTTGTGGCTGAGAAAGACGGAGAGCAGGGGTTCCCAACGTTTTGCGGATCAGGTCCCCACTTGGAAAAAGCCCGAAGGCCATGTTGGTGGGCCGGATGGGTGGGCCAGATGGGTGGGCCGGCCGTGCGAGTTTTCAGAGTACTGTATGTTTAGGTTAAAGGAGCACTTCACCCTTTTTCAACCATATCTTCATATAATAGGCTCTATACACAGCAGCCATATTGCAAAGAAATTGGGCTCCTTCTTTACTTCCTTCACAGGTGTTGCAACTCAGTAAAGCTCTTAAGCTAATAGAAACAACAGCCTACTTTTTCTTCCTGGAAAGTAAACATGTTGAAATAGAAATAATTCAGCATCAGCCTAATACTAATAATAGAGGGTATGCGCGTGACATCATTATCATACCCGGAAGTTATACGGGAACGCCTACTTAGTGGCAAAAATTGCTGGTGAAGAAAAGTCCTATAGCTGATTGCATTAAACAACGTTAAATGACGTTAAACTCACTTTGCCACTCACTTTGCCACTCGATTTGCCAATCACTTTATGCATGTGCGTACCTCTATCCACCTGTTTCTGCGATAATTTACTGTAGAATTATTTGTGGGACACTTTCGGAGAACAGCAGACATACAAGCTCACGTCGCAGATGCAACCGTTGTGCAGCTTGTAGATCACTCTCGTCTGCGACGCCAGAAACTGCCGCACACCTTCTTTCTGCGCAATGCACGATGGGATGCTGGAAACTTGTGGATAGTGGTCAAACCTGGCTAACGGTGATGTCACTGGTAGATAGGTTCCTTAACTGTCCACAGCCCTCCTCTGACACACAGAGCAAGTAGATGTTCTGACGGTGCTTTCTTAGGTACTATCTTATGAACGGTACTTGAGTAAAAGTAATTACTTTCCACCACTGATGGAGACAAAGATGAGAGAGGTGATTGAAAGGCTCTCAGAGAGGTACATAGGATCAAAGGAAGTGGACAGCACCGGATCAATAGATGAGAACAATGATTCCTTAATTGATCTTGACGCTGGATTCACAAACAGATCCCTTGCAGAGGCGTTTCAAAGCATCATGTCAGAGTGACACGGTTTTGATTGATTGATTAAACACTTTATTGAAAATGAATTCAAAAGCATAAAAAGCCCATGAAGCCCGGAGGCTTTTGTTTCCATATGTGGTCCCTCTGGGGCGGTGGTCCTCAAAGTGGGGTCCGGGGAGACCTGAGACAGAAGACGGGAGTGTAGGCCATGGTGGATGAGGTGGTGTTGTGAGGAGAGGCAGACTGGGATGCATGGACACATAGTAAGGAAGGGAAAGAATAATTGGGTGAAGAAAGTAATGTTGATTAACTTAGAGGGGATAAGACCCACTGGCAGGCCTACGAAGACCACAGACAAATAAACTAGAGAGATGCAATTGAAAATTGCAAGTGTGGTTGCCTATTTATTGCCTAGATAGCCGGGGACGTCATGTAAAACTCGACCACTAGCACCACTCCCCTATAGAGGGTATGCGCGTGACATCACTGTTGCTGGAAGTTATGTGGGAACGCCTACTGAGTGGCAAAAAACTAATTTCAGCCATTGACAGCCAATACATCCAAACAGAAAAGTCCTATCTGATCGTATTAAACAAAGTTAAACTCACCAACATTGCGGCTGTACTGAAAGCTTTTTGTTTTTGTTTCATAAAAATCCACCATAGGCATGTTGTGCGCTACTTTCTGTCAAGACATCCTGTGCAGGTTTTTATTTTTCCAAGTGTGAGAGTTTGGAAGCACTCGTTTTCAACTACACAACATCCTGCTGCCTCCTGCATTATGTGCAATTTAGAAACAGGTGGTATGCAGGGCCATTGAGTGATTTGCAACTAGCACTTCCAAACTCCAATGCTCCATGCTGCTCAATGTTTTGCCACTCAGTCTAGATTAGGGGGGGCGGGTCCCAGTGGACGTGCATACCCTCTATTGAACTCAACTACAATCAGAATCAGTGACATCACTTTCCATCAATGTCCAATGGCAGCAGAAAAGTTTATCCAGAATAAAGTTAATTTCCCAGAATTATAGTGTGGTTACTAGCAAATAGTGTTCCAGTACCAGTTGTGTCTACTATACTCATGTCTTTGTGTCATCACTTTCAGATGCACTTGTTTATTCTGTATCCTGTATTAAAGCGCCAATCCCACCATAGGAACGATAACTGTAAAGTTAACTATAAAGATAATAACTATAACTATATTGTTTACGATTGTAGTTTTGTATATTTAAAGTTGGTGTGAACACATGCCATCCACTTGATTTTTAAAACTAAACTTTTATATTACGGTATATAGTGCTCAGTGTGAATGGCCCTTTAGTTTTCCCAACCTGAAAATACATGTTCTGTTTACTAAAGAGCTGGAGAGACAGGGAGATTACAGAGTAGGGGCTTTTAAGCCGTGACATCATTTTGTAGGCAGAGGAGAACTCTGCCCCCAGAGCATTTTCTGTCCCTCGCTATTTCAACTGATCCGAGACAAAAATAACGACTAAAGTATAATTCTAACACTTTCCTTTCAACAACAAAGAGAAGAAAAATGTGTAAATAGTAAAAATAGTAAAAAGATTCACGGAAACTGGGGGCAGAAATTCTCCTCTGCCTACAAAATGATGTCATACTTAACAGCCCCTGCAATGATTACTATCAGAATAGAGCTATCGCTTACTGCAACTTTAAGCCTGCCCTGCCTTTTATGGTCTAAGGAAGGTTGAGGGACATTATTGATCACATTTACATAACCATATCACCATGGGGTCCAATACAATTAGCACTGAGTTAAATGCACTGAAAGAATTAATTGGATGTGCCAGAGTTGTCCCTCTTCAGCCAAGAGAAGGTATGATTAAATGGCACAACTCGGCTTCAATAACGTCACTGTCAGGCAGAAACCTCGTATCTCCAAGTTTCAAATTTGAGCTTTTTTTTCGTAAAGCAAAGCCCTGCTTCATCATACCAGACTGTTGCACAAAACTAGTGAAAACAGCAGATCTACAAACACATGTAGATCGGCTATTTTCACTATTTTACATATATTTTTTAAATAATTACGAAAAAAGGAAGGTTTTGGACGTACTGTACAAGGTTTCCACCCGACAACACGATGATAAGTAATGTTAAAAAGCACAGCCCATGCCAGAAGTCTTGGCATATAGTCATAGACTCAGACAATTAAGTCATGGATTTAAAGGACTTATGTCTCTGCAGGATTTAGAGAGAAAGAGTGAAAAAAAAGACTTGTCAATGCCTTTATTTTCAGTAGAGTTAACAACTGTAAACTGTGTCTTTACATGTCTCCCTGAAATACTCAGATAATTACTTACTTACATATCCTCTTTGTCCCGGTTGGGGCATAAGGCCGCAATCATATACACTGCTGTCTGGTGCTTCGTCCCAGGAAAGGTGTTCTTTGTTCTGCCTCTCTTTCTCAAGGCAACCTTTCGTTGGGGTTCCTCAAACACATGAATGAGCCTTACTGGGTTTCTTAATCTCATGTACAGTATGGCAATGGTTCTCAACCTTTTCAGGCCGTGACCCCCAAAATAATCATATTTTAACTGGGGACCCCCCTTCCACCCTGACGAGCACTAAGAGTTGAGGCATTACATTTTGTACGACATGGTTCTATTGTGAAAATAGCAGATCTACATGCTCACAACGCCTCGCAACGCGAGGTGTTGTGAGCATGTAGATCGGTTATTTTCACAATATCTGCCTTTAATATTTGGTAATTTGGCCAATGTTTAATTTGTCATTTTAGAGGTATTAAACAGTTGCACATTAAGTTAATCATCTGGGGACCCCCCAAAATAATTTGGGGACCCCCCTGGGGGTCCAGAACCACAGGTTGAGAACCACTGCGGTATGGGACATCCTTTTTGCAAGCTGCCTGTCTTTTTATAAAGTTCTTATTTTGAAATCTCATCTTGGCAAAAGATGTTTTTTGCCGATTTTCTGTAAGCAACTATATTGTCAGACGTCAACCTTTCTCATATACTGTTGTGTTACTCTCCAGCACTCAGCGCCATACAGCAGGACAGCCATAACATTGCTGTTGTAGGGCCTGATCTTGGTTTTATATGCTATACAGGGTGTATAGCATATAAAACCAAGATCATGACAATATGCCTTCCGGTTGGTTCCAAGATTTCTAGCGGAAGTGCTGCGTTTAACGGAAGTTACGTTAGGGGAAAACCGAGGAAGCTCACTTCCGGCGAAGCTCACACAGCGGAAGTTGCACGCTTTCTGCCTTATATTGTCACCAGGCTTTTCTCTTCACAGATGAGTAAAGCCTGGCTACGCGAGGCTATATATTGTTTGGACATCCAGATGTCTAAGACAATTAAGTCACGGATGCGTGAGCCTTTACTGTGTTTTGTTGCCAGTTCACGTGACTATTTATAAAACATCAAAGCAACTGGAGGAGGTTGTACAAAAATAATTTCACCCGCTTGACAAAAAGAACTGAAGCAAAGAGATGGAGAGAGAGAGAGAGAGAGAGAGAGAGAGGGAGAGAGAGAGAGAGAGAGAGAGAGAGAGAGGATGGTATTACAGGTTGACGTTTGGCGGTGAGTCGTCTCGCTGTTATCCAGTTATTGTATTATTCATAGCATCTGAATCTAAACGAGCTCTAATTGTCAGACTGTCAGACTCGGCGCTATCGTTCTCCTCATCAGAACTAACAGCTGTGATGAGGCTGACATTGTGATGAGGCTCAGATTGGAACAGCGTTCCCTCTCAGGTCTCAGTGCAGACAGAGTGAAGTGGTGCAGCGCAGCAGCACGGCTGATTAGTTCTATCTGATCTTTGAGTCAGTGGTGGAAGACGTAGGCTACTCAGGTATTTTACTTAATGGGATATTTCACTCTCAAGAAGAGAAATACACTCTGCACTCACTTTCAGGAGTGTCGCACCAAATTCTGGGCCCTGGGTACAAGGATTCGCTCACATTTTGTGCTTTAACTATTGAAAAATAGCAGATATACAAGCTCACAGCGCGGCACCAAGTGCCGCGCTGCGAGCTTGTAGATCTGCTATTCTTGAAAAATCGTGAGTCTTTGAATATTTCAAATCCTTCTAAGGTTTTTTCAAAACCTTCTAAGGTTTTTTGAAAAACCTATGTTTCGATGTCAGTGGTGCTCAAACTTTTTCATGTGAAGGACCCCCAAAATGATATGTATTTGGCCACGGACCCCCATCTCAATATATTTAGTTCCAGGGACCCCCCCCCCCAGAAGCAAAATTTGAATTACAAATGTGCACACATTTTCACGAAAAAATAGCTGACAAGCTCGCAGCACTGTGAGCTTGTATATGTGCTATTTTTCAATAGCTAAAGTATACAATAATTAAGGCCCCTCCACCTTGGGCCCTAGTAACTCAATCCCACTTTTCCCCCCCTTGTGATGCCCCTGCTCACTTTAAATAATAGTCTTTTTTTTAATAAAGAAGCCGCAGTAGCCTTCAGATAACAAACGCGTTTCAGGCGGCGCGCAGGCCTTCGTCAGTGTTATAGGGTACTATAACACTGACGAAGGCCTGAGCGCCGAAACGCTCGTTTATTATCTGAAGGCTACTGCTGCTTCTTCATTAAAAAAGATTCTTATTTAAAGTGAGTGCGGAGTGTATTTCTCTTCTCATGTATTGCTGGATTCCGCCACAGAAACCCTGAAACCTCTCAGACTGTCCTAGTTGAGCGAACCTTTTTTGAAGTGAGATATTTCACTCACACACACACACAAAAAGAAAAATCATTTCAGGCCTTTGGGAGCTCTCCTGACAGTTTTTTCTTTTTTTATATCATTTTTATCCCACGATTTTGCAGCCCACTTTTTCACCCAGTGCTAATTATCGAATTAATGTAATCCTGGGCGCTACACCCCCTCTGCTAACCTGGGGAGAAAACGGACTGACCTCATGCTTCCTTCTATGCATGCATGAGTAGTCCAAGCCGCTTCTTTTCACCTGACAGGGATTCCGAGATTCCCCGGTTGCACGTAGCACGTGGAAGGAACACATTATTCCAACTGTAGTTCCTTTCCCCTCCATCAGGCCCCCCGGCTGATCACAGGGAGGCAGTATAGAGACCAGGATTACTGCATGATTTTTTTCGTGAGGGTACCTACCCTAGGAGACACGGGGAGAACATACAAACTCCACACAGAAAGGCCCTTTCGCCAACCCCACCTAGGGTGTGGGCACTGATGACGTCAGTGGAGCAGATAACACGCCCCCCCAGTGCCCACAGCGTCCCCCAGCGGGAATCTAACCCAGGACCTTCTAGCTGTGAGGCGACAGCGCTACCGACTGCTTTTAAGTTGCTCGATTCAGTATTTAGATATTTGATATCAATTCTTATCAGACCTTCCTATATAAACCCATTGTAACTTCAAACTCCATTTTAACCATGATAGATTCACTCTGGTCAGTCTGGTGACTCATACTGCCTTCTTAACCCTAATCGTGCCTATCCCGAACAAGTTCGGCTTTATTTCAATCCAATACAATATTTTATTTGCTATTTGACTTACCCTGAGCTGCTTGGACCAATGTGGGTGGTCCTGGCTCGTCCATCGCTTACCAACGAGAGACGCTAGATGGTCCGACGATTTATTCCATTGAAAATGGTTTAAAATAAAGTTTAGAGCCCCCCCAAAAAAACTCAATCTATACTGTCGGCGGCGCGACGTATTCCAGGGTGCCTATCCCGGACTAGTCCGGGATATTTAATAAAATGAATTAATTAATCGGAGGCCTCAACGAAGCCCCGGTCTAAATTTCCATCCATGGCCCGGGCCCCACTCGGCCATCCACGGGCCGTAATCGCGCAACGCAGCCGCATCGGGCCGCCCACTCCAATAATAAGTCACATCTTTAGAGAGGGTTTTCTCTGATTTCTGATTTGTGACCAACCAGAACGTTTTCTTTGCGACTGAAATAGCTTTAGATCGGGCTTCTAAAAAATAAAACAGTGAATGGCTAAGTGTTAGCTATCTTCCTCCTCTAGTCCCCCATAGCAGCGGCTGCAGTGAAAACACAAGGCAGTACTGTCTTCTTCTACGGTAGCTAGAGCGAAGGCCTATACAGATATTTCTGGCACTCTAGTGGCCACTTGTGGCCCGGGGCACTGTATGAGTTAATATGCGAGGGGGCCGTATTTTCTTTTCTTTTTTCTTTTTTTTTTGGGGGGGGGGGGGGGGGGGGGGGGGGTGAAATAAAATAAAATAAATCCAATTCATGAAAAGAATAATCAACAAAACACAGCCCCCTCACATATCCTCGGCCAACAGTTACTTCAGGACCCTGGAGAGCAGCTGCAGTTACTTCAGGACCCTGGAGAGCAGCTGCAGTTACTTCAATACCTAATAAACTTGACCTTTGTACTTAGTCTGCTCTCTTTCCCCCTCTACACCAAACCTCTTTGTCTACAAACGATCTACAAACTCACAACGCCTCACGCTGCAAGGCGTTGTGAGCTTGTAGATCTGCTATTTTTCAGAATAAGGATTAGGAATAAGGACACTAGGGTTCAAGTGGTTAATATAAAACAGGAGTTTCTATCACACAAAGATTTGGAGGACCTCCTATAGGAGCTCTGAGGACCCCCTAGGGGTCACGGACCCCCTGTTGAAGACCCTTGATGTATACGTTGTCATTCTATATTAGAATTGCGGGGCGTGTCCAGTTGCTGGACCATTGTGCCATGACAATGGTCACACCAGGGGGTTCTGGAGAACTGGATCTCCATAATATGTATGCCCATGTATGGGCGTATCGGTAAAATTTGCAGATTCTGGACAACCGGTTATCCAACTGACATGACGCCAGGCACGTCGCTCCCTCAGGTCCTCTGTGACTACTCTGTGAAGTACTGTACTTGAGTACAATTTTGAGGTATTTTTACTTTACTCAAGTTTTTCCAATACTTTTACTTCTATCTCGGATCCAAATATTGTACTTTTACTCCACAAAATGTATTTGAAAACTTTAGTTACTTTGCAGCTATAATATTACAAAACATACATTATCCACTTTAGCCCTATTTTATACCTATAGGCTATTTGAAAATAGATGATCCACAAGCTCACAACGAGTCACCTCGCGTCACATTGTGACACGTTGTGAGCTTGTAGATCTGCTATATTAAAATATGTTGTACTTTTACAATTTTGGTAAATTTTTATGCCAACACTTTCATACTTTTACTCATGTACATTTAGAATTCAGGACTTGTAACAGAGTAGCCTATGATATTTCTATATTGGAGTATTGATACTTTTACTTATGTAATAAATGCTTTTTCCACCACTGACTACAGGCAAACACACAGATAGATGGATGGACAGAGATGTTGCACATTTATAGTAGGAGTTTGTGCTGATTCATGTAAATACAGCATTAAAGTGATAGTTCACCTATTTTTGACATGAAGCTGTGTGAAATACTTGCCATTAAAATAGTGGTTACAAATGTATTAATACATTACCAGAGTCCCGTGGTCAGAGTTCTGGTCAGTTTTAGATGAATATAAAGTAGTTCCGGTAATTTGGCAGGGGCTCATGGCCCAATCATTAAAAATAGATGAATCCACAAAACTAGCATAATTTGTATTGTTGACCTATTTCTACCAAATAGACCAACTTTCGTTCAACTTTGACCCCTCTGTCACATGGTACTATTTTTTGTGTCCAGTATCACTACGCCGCTGCAACGTATTTCCCCAAAACAAGGTGCTTTGTAGTCAGCTGATCAGAACGAAACCTCGCTCTATATGGTAGAAATAGGCCAACAATACAAATGACGCTAGTTTTGTGGATTAATCTATTTTCAATGATTGGGCCACGCCAAATGCCCCCCCCCCCCCCCATTGGAACTACTTAATATTCATTAGAAACTGACCAGAACTCTGACCACGGGACTCTGGTAATCAATTAATACATTTTTAACCACTGTTTTAATGGCAAGTATTTCACACAGCTTTATGTCAAAAATAGGTGAACTATCACTTTAAGTTATATAACTTGATCTAATTGTCAAGTTTTAGCCCCGCCGTTCCCAACCTTTTCTGGGTCGGGGCCCACTTGAAAATCTCTCTCAATGTTGATGTTGTTCCAGCTTGGATGGGAATAATGTAGAAACTAAATTACTATTGACAATGAATAGACAAATATTTAACGTTTCAAAGAGAAGAAAAAATTACTAGGACCTTTTTATGTTTTAACATTATGTTTTTTATATTATTATGTTACATAGATAAAGTATCAATTCATTGTGGGCCCACTTACTGCTATTGGCCCGGGCCCAAAGGTTGCTCAAGAGTCTAGACTAAGTCTTTTACAACTTCAAACTGCACCAAGCCTACAAAATGGTCAACATTTAACATTTATATATTGATCAGTTGTCTTAACTCTGTCCAAATGAATAATTGTAGCCTGCACACACTGTCTGGAACAAATATAAAGAGCTACTTAGCCATGGAGAACAATCAGCTATTATTCAGATCAGTAGTGGTAATTATTTTTTTATTTTATCTTGGATATTAGACTGTGTTTATCCTGCCAGTATTTGATTGGCTGCCTGCCCAGTCGTGCTGGCACCAATAGAAATGACATCACATTGGGGTCACGTTTTCTAAATCCAACCCATCTGCCCCCTGTGTGACATACTGCCGCTCTAATTGCCTGGTGACAGCGTTCCTCAGGCACGTGCACACATAGACATCAAAGGGGGCCATTTTATCTGTCTGTAAAAACTGCCCTTTCCAGACCATAAATGCAATTTTTACTATGGTGAAAGAAATACAAATGCCCTCTTTCCATGCCATACCCGAAGACAGCATTCAATAGAATTGCCTTGTCAAAACTTTCCTGAACTTGAATGCAGCATCTTATGTTGAAAGAATTGCCCTCTCTGTGTAGAAATCCATGCCATTATGCCACATCTCCAGTATTGACTTGGCTATTTTCGGTGTGTGAAACCACACTAGCTTCCACCAAAAGGCCCTTTTGGAAATTCCAGCCCCTGCCTCTCTAACATTCTCTGCACGTCCCTGTTCCTCATGTACGGTAAGTCTACTATAGCTCATAAAACAACGTGACTTTGGACCATTATGGCTTTAAATGGCCGCCCACACCGAGAATGATAATTAAAAAGACTTTTATGAATTTCAGTCTCCTAAGGCAACAGTTGGTTCTCAAACTTATTCATGTCAATGAACCCCCAAAATGAATATGCATTTGGCAGCAGATCCCCAGCATCTGGAAATATGTTGTGCCAGGAGCCAGGAAACGGTATCACACTACCTTACATCCAACTGGAAAAGTACTTCCAGGGGCGTCACAAGGGGGGCAAAAGTGGGACTGAGTTACTAGGGCCCAGGGTGGAGGGGCCCTAATTATTTTATAATTTAGCTATTGAAAAATAGCAGATCTACAAGCTCACTTGTTGATCTATTTTTGAAAAGTCCTGAAAATGTGTGCAAATCTTTGAATATATTTTGTAAGCAAACATTTTTAACTCAAATTTTGCTTCTGGGGGGTCCCTGGAACTAACTATTTTGAGATGGGGTCCGTGGCCATGCAGATACATATAATTTTGGGGGTCCTTCACATGAACAGGTTTGAGCACTACTGACATAGAAACATGTTTAAAAAAAAAGAAATTGCTCACAGTTTCATGATTTTTCAAAAATAGCAGATCTACATGCTTGCAGCGTGGCACCAGGTGCCGCGCTGTGAGCTCGCTATCTTTCAATAGTTAAAGCACATAATATGGCGTAATAATGCGTTCCCAGTCTAAATGGGTTAAACCCCTGCCCCTATGAAGAACATTCATGGGGGGCCCGCAGTGAATCCTTGTACCCAGGGCCCAGAGGTTGGTGTGACACCCCTGCACACTACCTTCAATCCAACTGGAAAAGACTTGTGATAAGGCCAGATTGGACCCGTCTCCAGGCGACTCTCTCGGTGAGCCATTTTCATCCTGACTGTTATCTGTTGCACCCAAAATGCTGTCAAAACTATCAGACAGAAAAGGTGCAGAGAAAACAAAAGCCTTGCTAAAAACAAAGTGTGATCCCAAATGAGTGAAATGTTGATTCACACTGGACTATTTATAAGAGAATGTCAGTGTTTGTCGGGAAAAGAATTGGTAATTTTCCCTGAAATTACTACCTTACAAATGACAGAACATATCCAATTCACACTGGATTAACACAAAAGCACCCAACATACTTGGCCCATGTTTCAGATGTCTAAAATATGACTAAATTAAAGGCAATTTATTCAACAGACTATCTTGCATGCCACCTTACACTTTATGCCAAAACATAATAGCCATATTTCTTTATTTATATTTTAATGAACGTGTTAAATAGTCCAACTAGCCGATCTAAATCGACACGTTGTGAGCTTGTAGGTCGGCTATTTTAAAATGTTTTTCAAAATAGTAAAAGGTTTTGCAAAAACAAAAACGTTTAGGCATAAAGTTTAAGGCGACGGCGTGCAAGACAGGGCCCTAAAACTCAATCAAAATATGCTGTCAAAAGTAGCACTGGTCCAAAACGGATGCCTTTCCAAAACGTCAGACATGCTGCATAATATAGCTGCCAGGAAGCTCCACACATGGGAATTCCCCCAGGGATCAATAATATTTTATCTTATCTCATGTAGACATCTGCCTCCTGGATAACTGGCACCTCAGAGCCTTTATAATATTTTGTTCCTTTTACTGCTTCAAGACATCTTCTTTTCATATTTGTGTTTTTTACACTTAAAGGAGTAGTTCACCCCCAAAATGACTTTTTTTCTATTGATGACAAAAACCAAAAAATATTATTGAACTCTACTCTCCATGGCGTGACTAATCAATAGAAAAAAAGTCATTTTGGGGGTGAACTACTCCTTTAAGGAGCTATTATATGAGTATTTACTTTTTCCATGAATAAACATAAATTGCAAAGTTGAGAAGAGACTTTCACACAATAATGTATTTATAACAACTTTTTATCTTCCTTTTCCTATAAGCCTCTTTCATCTCTCTCTCTCTCTCTCTCTCTCTCTCTCTCTAATGCACCCACCCACGCATGCACGCACACAACACGCACGCACACAGACACACAATGCGTGTCACTGTAAACACCTTGATTTTCCATGGCTAATCCTGTGCTGTTGTTGTTAACCAGCGAGTCCATGACTTAACTCTGGGCTAGTGTGCTAGATCGCTTCACCATATTGTTGCTGGCGGGTGGAAACCTTGTATGTCCAAAAAACAGTAGGGCATTGATTCACAAAAACCCATAACATGAAAGGTACAAGGTTGCTGCCCGACAGTAACAATGATACAATGATTTAGTCAGTACTGTATGGTATACGGTACTGCAAGTGGTTACAAATAATTGTGAGGATTTGTATTTATTCTGTACAAAAATGTGGTTGTTACGACTTATCCATCTCTTTCCGCGGGAATGTACTGGAGAATTTGTTGCACCACACTTCCAGTTAACAGCAGACATACAAGCTCATGTCGCGTCGCAGATGCAACCGTTGTGAGCTTGTAGATCACACTCGGCTGTGGCGCCGGAAGCTCCGTCCAACTTCTGCGCAATGCATTTTGGGATGTTGGAAAGTGGATAATTGTAATAAGAGTGTGAGACAGAGTCTAAAGTGAGACTGTGAGTTCTCATCATCACATGCTTTCTTCCCTACCCTTTCAAACTGCAAAACATTTGTTTGTATTGGGTAAAAGTCATATGAGGTACTTCAGTTGAACTTGACAAAGAAGGGGTTCGGTGCTCAGAAAAGGTAAAGAACCCCTTGAAATGAATGTGTCTCTCTACTCATCCGACACCAGCAGACACACATGTCTTATCAAGCTGACTTTTAAGCAGACATATGTAACCCTATTATAGGTAGTGACCCTCAAACTGCAGAGTTCAACCAACTGATGTTTTATTCATTAACTATACCCTTGCAAAGCTCATAGAAATCTTTAAGTGTAATAATTGAGTTGGAAAAGGAGGTTGCACTTCAACAATGGGATAGACTTCTAAACCTAAAATCCACTGAATATCTTTTGAAGAAAATGAAAAGGGTATAGAACAGGCAGATTGCCAAAATGAAATATTTCCCCACAGGCCACAAGAAAGTAATTCATGCTCTCATTTGATCCCAGTTAGACTACTACAATAGCAACTCACCTTGCTAGTTAGTGTGGTTGGTTGCTGTAAGCAACACATTATAGTTCTAGCCCAGATTACTCAATGTTCTGGATAACACTTACTTAGCCAATAATTGTATCCCCTACTTACTACTGAGCATGCCGTCTAGAAGTGGTCTAATAGTGGTATAGATTTGAATGTTTTTTAGTCGTCTAAACTTAGACTAGACGACTAATAGACGTCTAATAGTCGTCTAAATATAGACGGTCTACATTTAGACGACTATTAGATGTCTATTAGTCGTCTAGTCTAAGTTTAGATGACTAAAAAACGTTCAAATCTATACCACTATTAGACCACTTTTAGACGGCATGCTCAGTGGGTAGTTTGCCCCCTCAGATGCAAACAACGCACTCCCTCAGTGAGCTGCACGGGAGGACCTTCTAAAGCCACTCTGGTTTCCAGTTTCCACTGATTTTAGAATAGCTTTAATCATTTTTGTATCATGATATTATGGCCCAGCAAGATCAAGTTGTTATTGCTGATATATGTTGTCCCTCGTCTGTTTTAGCAACTGATTTCTGTGTATTTTATTAATCTTTTTATGTTGTACGGCATGTAAATAGTCCTACCCACTTAATGTGACACACTCTTGATCTATACTGTAGTGCTCTCTCTCTCACGGTGTCTCTCTCAATCTGGACACTTTGGAATGCCCTCCCTTTTGCAGATCCTCCCAAGCCACGGACAGGCATTTATCTCCAATTCCAGTCAGCGCTGTCAACAGTCATTTCTTTCAATTCCCCACTTCATTCTCTGATTAACTATGTGATGGCTTTAACAGCTCCTGTTCACAAATTCTTGACACTTTTCAAAATCAAATATGCCAAACCCGAATGCCCTGCTTTGGGTAAATTACCACAGAGGCCAATTAAACTGAAGGCCGGACCACAATGGGAAGAAAAAAACAAGCTCACACAACCATCTTAGAGTCTGCTGTGTTACAGATGCCAGACGCAGCAATTTTTCAGAGCGCATTGCCTCACACTCCCATAACCGCAGGGTGTTATTTAAAGCAATTGAAAGTGTCATTAGCCCAAACACTGCCAGTCAGCCACTAGAAGCCTCTTCAGAAAGATGTGAAGAGTTCCTTCACCATTTCATAAATAAGTTATAAGGAATTAGACATCAGCTCCAGTAGCTCCAGATCGCAGAGT
This sequence comes from Nannobrachium achirus, assembly GCF_963921795.1. Lineage (NCBI taxonomy): Eukaryota > Metazoa > Chordata > Actinopteri > Myctophiformes > Myctophidae > Nannobrachium > Nannobrachium achirus. The sequence continues at coordinate 38,116,113 of NC_137822.1, read as the reverse complement.
CCTGGAGGGCTGTTCCCCGCTGCCTTCTTCACTCACCTCACATTTCAATGATAACACTCATGGTGTCCTCTGCATGCTTAGACATCACTAGATTCCTCAAATAAGTTTTAGAGACTCTCTCGCCCCCACACTTTTAGCTATTTTAAACTGTCTAAAATGTATTGGTGTCGATATTGCGACGTAGCATTTGTTTGACCTCCCATTAGTTCGACCCTGGTGAAATGCTAACCTGCCGACGCTGGTGAATGCTAACCTTGGTGAATGTTAACCACCTATGCCTAAACCTAACCCAAACCCTAACACTAACCCCAGAAAAACTATGCCTAAACCTAACCCAAACCCTTAGTCGAACTAATGACGTAGAAATATCAAGATTTACCCTTGGTTTCCGATTAATGATATTTTATTTATGACTTCTTATTCTGTTTTTGAGCGGGGGAAACATCTAGCTTTGTCTGTTTGTGCGTATGTACGTATGTCCCGCAAAGCTTGCCATCAGCCAAGCTTTGCGAGACGTTTTGGCACCTATGTACACCAATCACCATCAAAGCAATTTCATCGCTGTGCTAACCGCTCCTACATCTAACTTTGTCTGTTTATACTGTATGTACGTATGTCCCATACTTGGCTCATTGGCCAATCTTCGCGGGACACTTAAAGGACAACTTTGTTTTTTTTACAACAAGGGTTCATATTATAGATAGTCATTAGAGAAAAGAAAATATGAGTGTTCATTTACTGATTTCTATCGTTTTAGTGATTTTAGCGATTTTGATTTGCATGCATGCCCCCAGGTTGGGGACATGCATGCAGGTGGCTAAATATGTATTTTTAGACACAATAAACCCATTCCCATGATGCACCACAATCTTTCATGGGCAGATGTGACTTATGGGGGCTGGTGTAAATAGTAACAAAGACATTTCCGGCTTATTGTGTCTAAAAAGATATATGGGTCAGTGACGTGACGCCCCAAAAAATGTGTTTTTAAAAAAACTTTAAATTGCAGGCATAAAAGTTATTTACTTTTGTTCTACTCACTCTCAACCTTATGGAAATACATTTTGTTTTTAGATATTTTATTGGAATCAGACTTTATTCAGCAGTTTGTTGTACTTGTGCCTAAAATCGTCATATGGTGTGACATGAAAATAATTGTTCATAAAATGAAAATGGAGTACATCTTTCTTAACTCATTCTCTGCCAAGTTCAACTTGCCTGTGCAATAGAACTGCCAAGGATTTCTGACGATTTCACTCATCTTGGAGGGACAATTGCGCATTGATGTTGAGGCATAAAATAACAAAACAAAGGCCTATTGGAAAGGCCTATTCGTGTGCTTTCCAGTGGTCCAAACCATACGTTTCAAACATGTTCGCTTATCTCAGAAAGTGGAAAAGTAAGGGCATGGTATGGGGTCTTCACAGGCTGCTGAGAAGACATTTTGAGTAAAAGCATGTTTTAGTTTTGAAAATGGAATAACTTATGAATAAAATATGATTGCTATTATAAACTATACCTTGCTGGAAAGGCAAATTCGTGCTCTTTCCAACGCTCTAAACCATACGTTTCAAACATGTTTGCTGATCTCGTAAGGTGGAAAAGTATAGGGTATGGTATGGCGAAAAAACGGCTTCTGAGAAGAGTTTTTTTTTGGGGGGAAAATTGAATAAATATGAAGGAGCTATGAATACTATATAAACTATACCTCTCTGGAAAGATGAAGTCGCCTTCTTTCCAGTGCTCCCATCCAGATGTTTCAAACATGTTCTGTTGTTTAGAAAATTGGCCATGTATCACCCAAAACACCTCTAGGAACAAACTGAATACATGTTTTAGTAAAGTAGACTCTCGATCAGAACTCCTTTCTGCCTTTTATTTTTGGCTTCAGTGATGCAGAAGATATTTACAGTGTTTTCAAACAAAAGGGAAAAATAACAATGAATAAAAAATAAAGTGATTTTACAGACTTCAAGTGCATTCACAGTTCTCAATAGTGCTTTTTGAAATTACAAAAACAAGTGTTCTCATTCTCTCAGTAGTGGTTCAAGTAAATGACAATGAATAAAGGAACATTTCAACCCCCCCCCCTCTGTAGTGGTTTTCAAGTAAACTACAAAATATGAACATTCCACGCCTTTTCAGTAGTGGTTCAAGTAAATGGCAATGACAAAAGGAACATTTCCCACCCTTTCAGTAGTGCTTCAAGTAAATGACAAAGAATAAAAAGTTCAGTTCTCACGTTCGCTGAGGGTTTCAAATGAAATAAAATAAAAATGTCAGGAACAGAAGAGCTGGGCAGTGAATCCACTGGCTCAGAAGCTGAAAAACACAATATAAAAAATAGGCTAGTTATAGTTTTTGCAAGGTAATATTGTGCACAAAATCAGTAGGCCTACATTGTTTCCATCCCCATCATGTCTCAATGTATGCATTTTGACACTTAGAATGAATGAAGACTTTTACAGTTGCTATGTGGATGTTTGGATTTTTAGATGGATAAAAGCATTGAACACAGATACAATAAATGTAGGCCATCTGTAACAAAAATAACCGTACCTTGACTAAAGCCAACCAATGATTCGCTGTCACCTGCAGATGGACCTGGCTCCTCACACTCAAGTGTCTAGATTGATCACAAAGAAACAAAGCACACAGATTTAGTACAAAACTAAACTGCAACATGCGTGCACACCCACACAGTGGCGCTCTCGCTCAATCTCTCTCTAGAGAAAGATCCACAATACATGTGGGCATACATTGTATATACTGTTTGTTCAGACTTACTGTTTTCTTTTTTGTTTTTCTTTACATATCTACTGCATAGTACTGTGTTCTATTTGTCTGTCATTCAATGTTATATGAGATACTTCAATGGTTTCCAGTGGAAATAAGCTTAGTCTTTTCATGGATAACCTTTTAGTAGACCTTGTACCAGTGAACTGTACCGTCATGAAACTGTACCTTTTCCTATGCAAACTTCTAATAAAGTCTTCAATCAATCAATACATGAGGAAAAACAATGCTGCCATTCGTTCCAAAAGCCATGTAACTATACAAATGCCACAATGTTTGGGCTCATTGCGCGCAGATCAGAGTGGGTATGGCAGGGGTATGCAGCTGCCATACCTTGGCTACAGAGGTAAATAATAAAAATGTAGGCTCTACTTTTCATCGTGCCTGTTGCTAAGGTATGGCAACATGACTGGTGTCTTGCACGCGTGCCCTGCACGCGCGCGTGCAAGACACCAGTCATGTTGCCATACTTTAGCTTGTTCTGAACTGACGCCACTGGGAGAGATGCACTCACTCCGTATGCAGAACACAGCGATCACATACAGTACGGAGAGAGAGAGAGACTGAAACACGATACAAATGCTGTTCCCCCCTTCTGATTTACCAAAGTCATGATTTACACAAAATGAACATTTGTATTTTATTCTAGAGCAACGAGCGCGCGCGCACACGCAACCTCAACTAGGCAACACAACGAGGAGCACAGATCCGTTGGGAAAGGCCTGGCGTTGTTTGCCAACGTGTTTGGGCTCATTGCGCGCAGATCAGAGTGGGTATGGCAGGGGTATGCAGCTGCCCGATCACATACAGTACAGAGAGAGAGAGAGACTCAAACACGATACAAATACAAATAAAATGCTTCGTACCACTGGTGTTGGCAGCATCCCTACGGCTCCATGTCGCCGTGGTCCGTCTCTTCCGAGTCGTAGGAACTTTCAGCCAGATCCCTGAACGCAGTGACTCTCAGGCTGCGTCTAAGACCTGGAGTCGCTGCCATCGGTCTCCACTCTCCACTGCAGCAGCCGCGGGTGCCACAGGGCGCTGGCTTCTTCTTGGGCGCTGCGCTTCTGGAGCCGCCTGGACAGCAGGGTCGGCGACGCGTCGATCAGTTGTGTGAACATAATCGGCACCCGATTGTGCATTGAAGATGGAAGGTTTAGGAGGATTGTTCAAGTGAGCTGAATCAAACTCGTTCACGCCATGGCCAGAGCCCTAGAGTTGCGTCACTCCCGTTCACTTCATGGGGCCAGGTCTTCTACGCACACATCTATTGGCGTATAGTGACAAACGGCGAACCGGAAGTTTACAAAATGCATTGAAGTCTATGAGGTGTAAAGTGACAATGAACCACGTGACCAGCGCTGTTTCTGACCCCGCGGTGACACCACTCTCTGATTATACTGCTCTGGCCATGGCCAAGCATGCCTGCAGGGAGAAAAAAAAGAGGAGAAACCGATCGCTAACGGTCTGTTTGAGCGACCGTCATGTTTCAGGGTTTATGGATTATAAACTATCAGGTAAGGCTATGTTTTACAACCATTTATACAGCGATCTGTCTGTGTTGTTGTTGTTGTTGTTGTTACTTTTGGCACTGAATTGAAATGATGTTGTACTGTCTGAAACAGAAAGCGGACTGGTATCTGCTTGCTGGATTGCTATAGTGTGTGTGTGTGTGTGTGTGTGTGTGGGGACATCACGATAGTTTTTCACTTCGACGTGCTGTGTTAGTTGTGTGAACATATCGGCAATGTTTTACAACCATTTATACAGCGATCTGTCTGTGTGTTGTTGTTACTTTTTTTTTGTCTGAGAAGGGTAGAGAGAGGTTTTGAATGTTGTACTGAAACAGACAGCGGACCACCCAGCTGATTGGCTGGCACACACACACACACACACACACACACACACACACACACACACACACACACACACACACACACTAGCACGCCCACACACAAGCCACGGCTTTCTGGTTACCCGTCTCGCTCTCATTGTATAATTGGTTTCAGGTTTCTGAGAAGAGGTTTTTCTTTTTGGACAATTTAATGATGTTTAATTTCATGTGAGGCTGTGCACTTTTGTTTAATGTTGTAAAAAACACTGTCAGACTTTGAGGAAGTGTATCATATGTTGTGAGAGGCTGGATAAGGCTGAGATCTTTTGTGTACAGTATGTACAGTAAAAGACGTCCAGAAGACGTCTGGCACCGACATCCCCAGGGGAAAAGACGTTCTGAGGACGTTTAGCAGGGAGTGAGTTAAGTTACTCACTTTATCAAAGTCCTTTATCATAACTAACCAGTGATCCACTATAGTTTTTTGAAAATTAATTATATCTGTATATTTTTTTCATAATCGACACTCTGTGTGAGGCCCATGTTCATGATCTTACAACATATTTTAAATGTATTCTGTCAAAACTTTCTCTAAAATTACACAAATATTTGTGACTCTTCCTGATAATATTCTCTATGTAATCCATAAACATTTTTTTGGTTTAATCATTAATAAAGGTATGATTTCTCACTATTTGGAATGTCACACCAAATGATTTAGTGTCACACCGTATGATCATATCTTCATGTGTCAAAGCAAACTGTGTTTTAACCTACCTATTAGTGAGTACTGAACTTTACTGATTGATTAAACAATTACCCAGGATAACATGGCCTTAATATTTCTGAACAGGATATTATTGTAGGGCTTTAACATGGGATAAGAAAGAATTGTAGTAGTAGATGGATGATGAGGATGTGCACAGGAATGCTACGCACACCTAAGTCTTCTGCCGGCCCACGGCAGAAGGATCCTAAAGGGACAATAAGGCGCATAGCCACACTTGGAGCCAAGGCATTGAAGGCAACATTTTATTAACACCAATTAGTGGAAACAGAACTCAGCATTCAGGTAAATTGCTTTTTTCCGAAGTCTCCTGAACTTGAACACAGCATTTTGTGTTGAACAAATGTAATTAGGAATCATGACATTACACCACATCTCAACTAGCTAAAGAGTGCTGGGTTGCGCAACTCTGAAAATAGCTGATCTACAAGCTCTCGCAGCACAACGTGTTGAGAGCTTGTAGATCAGCTATTTTCGCTAGTTTTGTCTCGGGTCCTACCTTAACACTGTCCACTGTCCAGTCCAGTGAGTCAAAGTACAAAAGTATTAGATCAGATTAGATTATACATTTAGACTGTATTGTACATCAGCCAGTCGTATTTGGTGAGGGTAGCAAACCGGCTGCCTTGTTGCGGTTCTGCTATGCCACAGACAACCTCCTGCTCTTCGTAGAAAATGCAGTCTCGCCCCTTTGGCTCCTCTCTCCTTGCTGGGTCATTGTTTAGTTTCTCCCTGTACTTTCTCGTTCTCTCAGCACTTGTCATTTTCCAGCTGACAAAAGAAAATGGAATGTATAGTTTAAGACAAAGAGAAAATATTGTTTAGATTGAAACAATATGTTAAGGTTTCTGTGAAGGGGTTTCTGCTCTGTCTGATGAATTTGAAGTATCACTGAATGAAGCTAAATTACATTTTATGTAAAAATGTTTAAAACAAATGTTTAAATGTACAAAAGAAACATGGAACTTTGTTATTTGTTGTTATATCTGTAGTTAAATACAGTATAAATCATATGGTGTGACAGTCAAGTCATATGGTGTGACAAGCAGACATGTCACACCATATGATTAAGTGTCACACCATATTACTGTTTTCTCCATTTAGGTTTACCTTGAGGCTACTATGTACACATTAGCATGCTAACAGCATGCTAGCTATAACAAAGCAGCCTAGATCTACATGGAAATATGACCAAAACTTCAAATAACTTAAGCTTTTTTTAAAGAAAAGGTGTCACACCAAAAGACATCCAGAATGGTGAGTTTGTCAACGTTTCAACAAGATGGCATTTCATGAAAATGTTAAAATCATAACTCACCTCAGACACCTGTCTTGCAGTTGTGCTGGGAGTGCTGAATAGCCTTACAGAAGAAGGACCTCTCTAGCCAATAGGTGTCCAAATAATTGCCTGTTTAATTTTTCCAAACTAGTGTCACACCAAATGATTTTGGGTTGGGGGACAAAATGTTTTTGATCAGAAATGACTGAAAACATTATGCTTTGACTTTGAAAAGATATAGGCTCAAAATAGACATTTTTTTTAGCCTAAATTCATTTTCAAATGATTTTTAGCAATTCTTTTTCTTAGTTTTATTCAAGTTCCCACTTTGAGAAACAAGGTCAGGACAGTCACACCATATGAGTTTTGCCATGTTTGGTTGAAGATTCTGAAGAAATGAGGAATGAAATGTTTTAATCTTGAGTAAGTTCACATAAAGCTTAATGTCCTGCACAATATTCAGAAGGTTTTTGACAAATATATTTTTTATTTATACATGTTTGACACCGAGGACAGCGAAAACGTTACGTCACGTCACCCACCCATATATATTTAGCCACTTGTACGCATGCCCCCACCCACTGACATCAAAATACTAAAATCGCTAAAACATTAGAAAGCAGTACATTAAAACATTTTAACACTCATCTTTTCTTTTCTCCAATTAATATAAAATATGAACCCTTGTTGTAAAAAAAAAACAAAGTTGTCCTTTAATGAAACGCACCACTCACTTCGCACTGGATGTGATTTATTTTAAAAGATGTTCAATCTGAATCCTGCGCTCTCCCCTCTCCACTGCTGAGACAACTCTTTTAAAGGTCACTAATGATTCATTGCTTGTCTCCGACTCAGTTGGTGGCTTCTCAGTTTGATACTGATTTTGATAATGTCAAACACTTGTATTTTAATTGACACACTGGAGAACTGAGTTAGCGTCAATGAATTGGCACTGGAATGCTTTGCCTCGTGGTCACAAGTTTCTCAGTGGAGAGGCTTCCTCCTACTTTCATGTGGTTTTTACCACTGGGATACATTTCGGGCCCTTTATTCTTTTCGATCTACATGCACCCCACACTCCAAACACTTTTAGAGGAAACTGTAATTAGCCAAGCTAAGAAAATAATTGCCGACGCCCTCTCATGTCCTGCATTCAGAATAGGAACGGCTACCCTCTGGCAGATGTTGCAGAGTCCCAGTAAAAAAAAACAAGAAAAGATATCTGGACAGATATTCATTCATTCCACTAACCGTTACTCTGTTGAACTCAGGCCGTTAGTATAATATCCTCTGTCTTATGTTATGTAGCAGCCTATATGTCCAAGACAAATTTCCCCCGGGACATAATAAAATAATCTTGAATCTTGAATGCTTCCACTTGGTCAAACATCATCCACAATCATTGTATTGCAGGCAACGTGTCCCGTTTATTGTTGTGTCCCTCTGACATTAAGCATCAGAACTTGGTTCCCTATCCGCTAATGTTTTACATGCAGCCCGCAACAGGCTGTAATTTTTTACTCTGACCTTTCCGTTAACAACCAAGCAACAAGAGTTGTTCAATCCTGTTACTTCCATGTTGAGGAAAATGGCTAAAATGAAGACCTTCCTGTCAGCCGCAGACCCTGAAAAGGTCATTCATGCTTTTTTCTCATCACGCTTAGATTACTGTAATTCCCTCTACTCTGGCCTCAGCGAAGCAAAGGCATGTGCTACACTAAATGGAACAGAGCCTTGATTAGTATAAAGGTGCAAAG